>NW_017674695.1:0-3614 GCF_001879085.1 Nicotiana attenuata | reverse complement strand
CCATACATAACTATTATCTCCAATTCAAAAATTATAATTTAATTTATTAAGTTAACAAAATTCTAAAAATGTTGAAATTGAGACGCATAATAATTAAGGATTATTCGGTGGTACCGGGCCTCAAAAATCAAGCCTAGAACCCATAAATAACTATTATCTCCAATTCAAAAATTTATAATTTAATTTATTAAGTTAAAAAAATTCTAAAAATGTTGAAATTGAGACACATAATAATTAAGGATTATTCGGTGGTACCGGGCCTCAAAAATCAACCCTAGAACCCATACATAACTATTATCTCCAATTCAAAAATCATACTTAATTATTTAATTTATTACACTAACACCAACAATTAATTTTGTTTAAATTATAGTAGACGACATGGCGTTTCCTCCGCCTGCGCATCCTGGACCTGCCGAGGATCAGCTACTAGTGCTGCAGGGCGATCATAGGTCCTCCTATGTTTGGGAGGGACAGCTATCGATGAGTTTATTGCCGAGCATCCTTTCCATGAGCGCGTAGTAGAGAGCCTCCAGGCTACTGGATTATATACCATTTTTGAGCTTGGACGGATGCAGCTTGATTGGTCGCTCATCACGGCCTTGGTAGAGCGGTGGCGACCGGAGACGCATACATTTCACTTGCCCACTGGAGAGGCCACCATCACGCTGCAGGATGTCCAGGTTTTATACAGACTGCGCGTAGAGGGACGCGCCTTCGCACTGCCCCACCACCGGAGAGAGGTATGACTCGTGCACAATTGGCGAACATGATGGGGCAGTTGACTGGTTCTAGACCTCAGGGTGACCGGGGTGGCAGTCGCGTGGCTTTGTCATTCATTAGAGATCAGATGGCGGATTTGCACCCAGATATTACCCACGAGACGGACCATCTTTGGATTCAGAGGTACACTCGG
Organism: Nicotiana attenuata; assembly: GCF_001879085.1. Classification (NCBI taxonomy): domain Eukaryota; kingdom Viridiplantae; phylum Streptophyta; class Magnoliopsida; order Solanales; family Solanaceae; genus Nicotiana; species Nicotiana attenuata. Next base: position 2,698 of record NW_017674695.1, on the reverse strand, counting down.
TTGGCGTTGCTTCTGCTTTTCGGGTGCGTCTTGTTCCCGGACACTTCGGGGAGTAAAGTGAGCATGCGCTTTCTCCATTGTCTTGAGCAGCCGGATGAGCTACCACAGTACAGCTGGGGTGCTACTGTTCTGGCGTATCTATATAGGAGCATGTGCCGGCGAGCGTAGGTCCAGCGGTTGATATATGTGGTTTTCTGCCCCTCCTACAGGTGCAAAAACTTTTCGAATACATTGTTCGTTACCCCAAATTCTATATCGTGAAATGACTCATAAATTTACATCAACATTTTATCTTAGGTTTGGGCCTGGCAGCGGATCATGCCGTTGCAGCCACCTCTACCACTACTCCCGCCCGGTGAGGATTATCCGCTTCTCCCTCTAGCTATCAGGTGGATTCTCCGGCGTGGGACCTACCGAGGGATGGATGCTCATCATAATCTCCCCCTTCATAGGGATGTGTTAGATATGTTGGTGGACGGACAGGTAAATATGTACCTACACTTGGTTGTTTTAAATTGAGTTGTGTTTTGCGTACTCATTTTTTTGTTACTATTGGTAGTTCATCTGGACGCCATACAGCACCGAGTTGCTTGGTCAGCTACCCGCTTGTTGCTCAGTCGACCGGCTGATTTGGAGCACCTCCGTCCCGTTGATCTTCTGGGATTACGTTGAGTATCATGCCACGGAGCGTGTGCTTCGACAGTTTGGCCATCCTCAGCCTATACCGAGGGAGCCTGGATGGGAGCCTACACACTATCAGCGGGACGACCGTTCGAACATGGACCGGCAGTATATTGGATGGCTACAACAGCAAATAGCTTATTGGGAGGACCGAGCTGAGCGCATTCCGCTACCACCTACAGTTTTCCAGGAGGCCTCTATTCATCTGTATGCTGGGTGGTACCGTCGTCATACCCGAATGATGATCGGGAACCCTGTTCATGTACTTGGCGAGAGCTACAAACCGTACACCGGGAGGCACTGGTATGTTTTTGTGACTTATTAATATCTTATAATTGTGTTATAGCGTTATTTAATTACTATTTTAAATGTTTCACAGGCTATTGGGCTTCATCGCATCTACCAGTCGGGACAGGAGATGCAGCAGCGTTCGGACATCCCTGAAGTGGTTGAGTATGGCCGGGAGGTGGCTCAGATGGCTCGTTTGACACTGTTGCAGGCGAGAGATGCCGAGAGGTTAGACCATGAGCCTCAGTATGTGGCTCCAGAGGCCTACCAGCGGGGTAGGCCAGTCCCACGAGCCAGGGGTAGGGCACCAGCGAGGGGTCCCCCACCAAGCAGGGGTGCCCACGGGGTCGCAGGGGACGGCGAGGAGGTGGTCATCAAGGGGGCGTTGAGGTACCTGTCGACCCACCTGTCGATGGACATGACGCGGAGTTCGGAGTTGGGGGCTTTGGAGATGATCAGCAGGGTTATATCCCTCATGCAGATGAGCCTTCCAGCAGCATGCCTTCATATAGCCTTCAGCTATCTTTGCCAGCATCGCAGGTCACCCCGTCAGGAGCATTGTCGATCATGGGTACATTCGACGGGGATGTAGATCAGTACTTCGCATGCCCATCTACCGCAGCTGAGGATCGGCCGACCCGGGACGTGGATGGCGGGCGCAGGTTGAGTTATCCATCGTCCCCGGTAGTTCATGCGGATCTACCACAGGCGGCGGTATGTTTGTATTACTTTAATATTTCAATTTGTTTTCTTTTTCTTAAATCGCTGCAATTAATTAATTGTTACTTTCTTATGCAGTCTTCGTCCCAGCCCATCTTTGAGGACACTACATGCGGTGATGAGCACACCATCGATACATATATCCAGGAGGTCGACGAGACCATGGTGAGAAAATATTCTTACTTAAAATAATAGTGCATTCTGTAGGTTAAGATAATAATACATTTTCATAAAATAATACATTTACACATGCTAAGATTACTTCTTGTTTTGTAGGTTGCTGACGGCACGACGACCTATTCTTCCGACCCTGCCAGTTGTGGTGTTGATGCTGCTGTACATCCTCACATAAAGAGGCGGCTTGATGATGATGATCCAGATAGTGTGCCCGGGCGACAGGGCATGCGACTTAAGCCAGCAGCATCACTGAAGCACACAGGCTGCGGCACACACTGATTTCTTATGTATTAACTTTCTGTAAATAGTGCTTTATGTAAATAATAGTAACAACTATCTTTTAACAATAATTTTTATTTAATTGCGTTTGAACAGGAATTTTACTTAAACAGTACAACTCAAACACAAACCTTACAAACCTAACACAACAACAAACAGTACAACTAATGAAAGCACTTGACAAAAGAAACATGAAGATACACTGCAACACTCAATACGTAAATGTCATCGCTTAGTTACGACCGCCTAGTATTCTCTCCTTAATCCTCTCGAGCTTTCTTTCCAATTTCTTTTTCTCTTCTTCCACCTCCTTGATCTTCGCCTTCAACTCTTCAATTTCTTGCTTCGATTGGCGCTCTCTGTCCCACTGCCCATTACACACATCTTGAAGATGATACACCTGGTCTTTGTAGTATTCCTGGTGACATGGTTCATCAATCCATACCTTAAAATTGCATATAGGTACGTCGGGTTTCCTATAAAACTTGTTCATACAGGCCCAGTAGCGGCGTCCAGCTTCTTCCCACTCATCGTACATCATGTTTTTTGATTC
>NW_017674694.1:87074-88180 GCF_001879085.1 Nicotiana attenuata | reverse complement strand
ACAACGTAAGGATGGTAGACCACTGGATGTTGATTCTGCCAATGCAATCGTAAGATTCCTTTTTTTATTTAAAGTTCTGAATTGGGAAATAGTTTAGGAAAAAACATAAAAGCGAATAAATGAATTCCAACTTGGATTTATGTATTCTGTGGTCAGGAAATGATAAATGAAAGGATGAATAATAGTGAGAGCTCTACTGATCAACCTCCTCGCAGTGTTGCTTGGGAAGGCGATGTATATTCCCAGGTGTTCGGAAATGACAAAAGTGGGTATGTTCGTGGTTTAGGACTTGGTCCAACTCCTTCTATGCTATGGGGTAGTAGATCTTCCTTAGGAAATATTATTGTAAAGGATTCATCTAATGAGGCCGTACAAAGGTTAACACAGGAGATAACCGAGTTAAAGGATAAACACAATGAAGAAATGAATCTGATGAAACAAAATCAAGAGAAGATGCAATCAGAATTACTCTAAATGAGACAATTGATGCGCAAATATGTTTTTAATGAATCTATGCCTCAAAATATCAATGGCACCTCAAGTGAACAGGTAACTCGATTTTCAGAAGTTATAGGCATTCTTAATGAAGTTTTAATCCTATAAAACGAATTGTAATCTAATGTGTTAATATTTATTAGGTCCTTGACGCCAACAGTGGCCATGAACGAGTACCACAAACATCAAGGATACCTAGTGTTGCTGAAAATACTTCACTGTCTCAAGGTACTACTCATCTTTATCCTTCGGTGCTACTATTTGAGTTTTCTATTGTTTGAATTTTCCTCCAATTCTTTTATCATTAGAATCTAATTTCATGTAAACTTGCAAGAAATGGAAACAAGATATAGTTTCAACTTATATGCTTCCATAATTCGATTGTAACTTTATCAGTTTTAGTACCATTTACATAAGAGAGCAATAGATAATGAAATAGCAGTCATGAAACTGAGGTCTTCATACACCATTTGAAGCACTGGCATGTTTTGTAAAGTAAACACATGACAGATGACTTCTAGCAAGTATAATGCTATGATATATTACAAACAGGGCAACTCGAGTTCCTTATTCGAATTGTGATTCCCCCGCGACTTGTTTGAGTTGATGAA
>NW_017674694.1:79667-83275 GCF_001879085.1 Nicotiana attenuata | reverse complement strand
TTATTATTATTATTATTATTATTATTATTATTATTATTATTATTATTATTATTATTATTATATGAACGAGTTCAATCTTTTATACATGATATTTTCTTCTAAATGTTGGCTTTTATTTTTTAGAAGAAGTTCTCTATCCCAAGACGGGGAGAAGCTTATGTCCTAAAGTCACTAGGAAAGAAATGGAAAGATTACAAGTGCGATTTAAAAGGTGAGTATATGCCAAAATATAAGACTAAAGACGCTTTGCTGAAAAATAAACCAAGTCGCATACCGAGGGATCAACGGAGTGATCTTGTCTCCTATTGGCTTTCAGATAAAGCTAAGGTATTAACAAATCTTTAAAACACCTCTACTTGATTATTTTCAGTGTTTTGATTTTAGTTATGCTCAATTTTTATTTATAATTTATAAGATATCATTTTAATATTTCAATGACAGAGGCGTACCCAAGTAAATAGAAACAACAGGGCCAATCAAACGATGCCTCACACAGGAGGATCCAAAAGTATTGCTACCTTGATGGATGAGCAGGTAAACTTGTAAAAATTACTAATTATAATATTTTAAAATCCTTTTTTTTCCACGCATATCTGACATCAATTTTATTGTATTAGGCTGTAAATGGGGTAGAACCTACATGAGCACAAATTTTCTTATTAACTCATAAACAACGTAAGGATGGTAGACCACTGGATGTTGATTCTGCCAATGCAATCGTAAGATTTCTTTTTTTATTTAAAGTTCTGAATTGGGAAATAGTTTAGGAAAAAACATAAAAGCGAATAAATGAATTCCAACTTGGATTTATGTATTCTGTGGTCAGGAAATGATAAATGAAAGGATGAATAATAGTGAGAGCTCTACTGATCAACCTCCTCGCAGTGTTGCTTGGGAAGGCGATGTGTATTCCCAGGTGTTCGGAAATGACAAAAGTGGGTATGTTCGTGGTTTAGGACTTGGTCCAACTCCTTCTATGCTATGGGGTAGTAGATCTTCCTTAGGAAATATTATTGCAGAGGATTCGTCTAATGAGGCCGTACAAAGGTTAACACAGGAGATAACCGAGTTAAAGGATAAACACAATGAAGAAATGAATCTGATGAAACAAAATCAAGAGAAGATGCAATCAGAATTACTCTAAATGAGACAATTGATGCGCAAATATGTTTTTAATGAATCTATGCCTCAAAATATCAATGGCACCTCAAGTGAACAGGTAACTCGATTTTCAGAAGTTATAGGCATTCTTAATGAAGTTTTAATCCTATAAAAGAATTGTAATCTAATGTGTTAATATTTATTAGGTCCTTGACGCCAACAGTGGCCATGAACGAGTACCACAAACATCAAGGATACCTAGTGTTGCTGAAAATACTTCACTGTCTCAAGGTACTACTCATCTTTATCCTTCGGTGCTACTATTTGAGTTTTCTATTGTTTGAATTTTCCTCCAATTCTTTTATCATTAGAATCTAATTTCATGTAAACTTGCAAGAAATGGAAACAAGATATAGTTTCAACTTATATGCTTCCATAATTCGATTGTAACTTTATCAGTTTTAGTACCATTTACATAAGAGAGCAATAGATAATGAAATAGCAGTCATGAAACTGAGGTCTTCATACACCATTTGAAGCACTGGCATGTTTTGTAAAGTAAACACATGACAGATGACTTCTAGCAAGTATAATGCTATGATATATTACAAACAGGGCAACTCGAGTTCCTTATTCGAATTGTGATTCCCCCGCGACTTGTTTGAGTTGATGAACTTATCCTTGTTTGTTTCTGCTTGTTTGAATTGAATGTGATTGACCTGAAATCTAGTGTCTATTGCTGCTGAAGTTCTATTTGGTCTTTTATGCAAATTTTGAGTTGACCTGCACACTGAAAGCATTAAAAACAATTAATGATCCTAGAACCAACCTTAATGTGTTTGAATTGCAATCCTCTAATAGAAACACCAAATATTCCTACCAACTTGTTCCATATAGCTGCTGTAAAATGGCTTGAGCTAAACTCTACTTATTCCAGTTCTGAGGAAGAAGATGAGCAGCAATGTCATCTTGTCACCAGGTTATTTATTCCAGATTTTGATGTATGAGTTTAAAAACTGAACTTCTACTCGATCGTATGAGTTAATTGAGTTGAATTCATAAGTTTGGCTCGAGTTCCTTATTCGAATTGTGATTCCCTGCTTCTGGTTCAGTATGCACTTGAGATCCATCTGCTTCTGGTTCAGTATGCACCTGAGAACCATCTGCTTCCGTTTCTTGTTTGTATTTTTCTTCCTACTTGTTTTGGTAGCATGAATCCCTTGTGTATCTTGTTCAAGATCACGCAGTTGGTAGTGTCTGTCTATTGCTGTTGAAGTTCTGTCTGCTGGGAACTTGAGGAGCTGACTCAAGTTTGAGACTGCTTTAATGACTGAGATTTTTGGTTTGAAGTCTGTTGTGAACTGAAATTTGAGTTTGATTTTCTGAGTACTTGAAGTCTGTTGTGAAATGTGACTGAGATTTCTGAGTATTTCTTTCGCTTTAGTTTCATTCAGCCGAACTGCAGTTAACTGTTGCTGAAGAAGGTCCAACTTTCCTTGTGTAGCTTGCACGTGCAGCACGCTCAGTCTCCAACAGACTCTCAAGGACTTGCACAGTACTGGCTCTCTGTTCATTATTTGATTTCAGAAGTGACTCAATTTCCTTTTCCCTTTCTTCAACTCTGGCCTCCAGTATTGCAACTTTTGACTGCGCATCGAACTCAGATGCATGAAGCTTCTCTACTTCATTAGCCAATTCATCTTTTTGCCTCTGCAAGTTTTCTATACTTCTCTCGTGCCTCTCAATCTGAGCCAATCTTTCCATAGCTACTCGATGGATTTCACTCTTCTCTTTCTGGGCAGTAGCTGCTTCGACCCTTGCTTTATCAGCCAGCTCAGTTGCTCTTTTCGCCTCTCTTTCAGCTGATTTACATCTATCCTGGACATCTTCAAATCTACTGAACTCAGACCGATACTTCTGCTCCAGATGGACTTTCTCCTGTTCCAGAATCCTAGCTTCTCTTTCAAATGATTGTGCAGTAGCATTGATGTTCTCTAACCTTTCACCTAATTCCTTAATTTCAAGCTTTAAGGATGATACTTCCAGATCATAGTTCTTTATCTTTGACTCCGCAACCTGTGTAAGGTAAAGAACGTAGTATAGCCATTAGTACTAACACATTTTTTTCTTTTTTGAGAAGGTAAGGTGCCATTAGAACAAAAACTTGCGCATATATTGTGCTATGCTAATGATACTACAGGTGCATAACGAGTCATATTGCTAGAGCAGCAAGTTGGACTTCTTATAAAGTGAGATATCAATATACAGATCTAATGGACTACTCTTTTCATATTACAAGGAATTATCTCAGGTATATGAAAAGCATCTTACATGACAAACTATCTAAACAATACTCAAATGTCAATACATGGCTACCAATAACTACAGTGCTGGGAGACAAGTTTCCATAAATCTGAGGAACAGATATTGGATGATGGAGGTAGTGATGGCTTCTGCAAGCATGGAATTTACAGGGTCAGATGGTCCCTCCCTCCCTCCCCTCCTCC
>NW_017674694.1:0-77704 GCF_001879085.1 Nicotiana attenuata | reverse complement strand
TATTATTATTATTATTATTATTATTATTATTATTGTTATTGTTATTATTATTATTATTATTATATGAACGAGTTCAATCTTTTATACATGATATTTTCTTCTAAATGTTGGCTTTATTTTTTTAGAAGAAGTTCTCTATCCCAAGACGGGGAGAAGCTTATGTCCTAAAGTCACTAGGAAAGAAATAGAAAGATTACAAGTGCGATTTAAAAGGTGAGTATCTGCCAAAATATAAGACTAAAGACGCTTTGCTGAAAAAAAGACCAAGTCGCATACCGAGGGAACAATGGAGTGGTCTTGTCTCCTATTGGCTTTCCGATAAAGCTAAGGTATTAACATATCTTCAAAACACCTCTACTTGATTATTTTCAGTGTTTTGATTTTAGTTATGCTCAATTTTTATTTATAATTTATAAGATATCATTTTAATATTTCAATGACAGAGGCATACCCAAGCAAATAGAAACAATAGAGCCAATCAAAAGATGCCTCACACAGGAGGATCCAAAAGTATTGCTACCTTGATGGATGAGCAGGTAAAGTTGTAAAAATTACTAATTATAATATTTTAAAATACTTTTTTTTCCACGCATATCTGACATCAATTTTATTGTATTAGGCTGTAAATGGGGTAGAACCTACACGAGCAAAAATTTTCTTATTAACTCATAAACAACGTAAGGATGGTAGACCACTGGATGTTGATTCTGCCAATGCGATCGTAAGATTTCTTTTTTATTTAAATTTCTGAATTGGAAAATAGTTTAGAGAAAAACATAAAAGCGAATAAATGAATTCCAACTTGGATTTATGTGTTCTGTGGTCAGGAAATAAATGAAAGGATGAATAATAGTGAGAGCTCTACTGATCAACCTCCTTGCAGTGTTGCTTGGGAAGGCAATGTGTATTCCCAGGTGTTCGGAAATGACAAATGTGGGTATGTTCGTGGTTTAGGACTTGGTCCAACTCCTTCTGTGTTATGGGGTAGTAGATCTTCCTTAGGAAATATTGTTGCAGAGGATTCGTCTAATGAGTCGGTACAAAGGTTAACACAGGAGATAACCGAGTTAAAGGATAAACACAATGAAGAAATGAATCTGATGAAACAAAATCAGGAGAAGATGCAATAAAAATAACTCCAAATGAGACAATTGATGCACAAATATGTTTCTAATGAATCTATGCCTCAAAATATCAATGGCACCTCAAGTGAACAGGTAACTCGATTTTCAGAAGTTATAGGCATTCTTAATGAAGTTTCAATACTATAAAAGAATTGTAATCTAATGTGTTAATATTTATTAGGTCCTTGACGCCAACAGTGGCCATGAACGAGTACCACAAACATCAAGGATACCTAGTGTTGCTGAAAATATTTCACTGTCTCAAGGTACTACTCATCTTTATCCTTCGGTGCTACTATTTGAGTTTTCTATTGTTTGAATTTTCCTCCAATTTTTTTATCATTAGAATCTGATTTCATGTAAACTTGCAAAGAAATGGAAACAAGATATAGTTTCCACTTACATGCTTCCATAATTCGATTGTAACTTTACCAGTATTAGTACCATTTACATAAGAGAGCAATAGATAATGAAATAGCAGTCATGAAACTGAGGTCTTCATAGACCATTTGAAGCACCGGCATGTTCTGTAAAGTAACACACACTACAGATGACTTTCTAGCGAGTATAATGCTACGATATATTACAAATAGGGCAGCTCGAGTTCCTTATTCGAATTGTGATTCCCCTGCGACTTGTTTGAGTTGATGAACTTATCCTTGTTTGTTTCTGCTTGTTTGAATTGAATGTGATTGACCTAAAATGTAGTGTTGCTGCTGAAGTTCTATTTGGTCTTTTCTGCAAATTTTGAGTTGACCTGCACACTGAAAGCATTAAAAACAATTAATGATCCTAGAACCAACCTTATTGTGTTTGAATTGCAATGCTCTAATAGAAACCAAATATTCCTACCAACTTGTTCCATGTAGCTGCTGTAAAATGGCTTGAGCTAAACTCTACTGATTCCAGTTCTGAGGAAGAAGATGAGCAGCAATGTCATCTTGTCACCAGGTTATTTATTCCAGATTTTGATGTATGAGTTTAAAAACTGAACTTCTACTCGATCGTCTGAGTATATTGAGTTGAATTCGTAAGTTTGGTTCGAGTTCCTTATTCGAGTTGTGATTCCCCTGCTTCTGGTTCAGTATGCACTTGAGAACCATCTGCTTCTGGTTCAGTATGCACCTGAGAACCATCTGCTTCATGTGGGATCAAATTGTATGTCCGTTGGCTTTAGTTGTCTGACTCTGAATGCTGCCATNCACCAGCGGGCACACCCCGCAAGCTAAAACTCAGGAAGCACAAAACGAAAATGACTGAATATGTAAGGAGAAACACATAAGAGAATAACAAACAAGCCCGACAGACACAACTCTCTAACAGCCTACCAACGAACAAAAAACATGTCTAATAATACAGCAGAACACACTCCAGATACAATACATTAAGTTACACCAACGGTTAAGTCAGCAGTAGCAGCAGATATACCAAGCATCTGTCATAATGTGGAACAAAGCTCTCCATTTAAAATTTTGTAAGATGTCCGAGATCACCTTGTCAAATTTTCATCGCACAATCCGTGTTACTTGAAACCTTTCTACAAAGCAACTTGGAAGCTATGATTTCTGGAGAACACATCTTTCGTATAAAGCTAGAATGTCCTTCTTGTTCGGATTCTTCAATTGGAGCAGTTCAGCCCCAAAATTATGCTTCGTAAGCTCTTGCTTCAGTTTCTGCACCGTGTATTTAGTGTAATCCTCAGTATTTGTTTGTTGACTACTAGTATCATCATCTCCCCTAAACACGGAGCCCCCATCTTCTGGACCAGTGAATTTCAGGGGGCTGGTCGTACTCTTTGACCTCTTATTTCCCCTGGTTAGTCTATCATTTGTGCCCATATCATGAACAGATTCGACACCGGCTTCGTATTCATCTATCCTGGCACGTTTTCCATGGGAAGCAGTTCTAAGTTTGCTATCTAATGCTGTTTCATTCAGCCGAACTGCAGTTAACTGTTGCTGAAGAAGGTCCAGCTTTCCTTGTGTAGCTTGCAACTGAACAGATAATGCTTCTGCCCTATTGGTTGCCTCAGCACGTGCAGCACGCTCAGTCTCCAACAGACTCTCAAGGACTTGCACAGTACTGGCTCTCTGTTCATTATTTGATTTCAGAAGTGACTCAATTTCCTTTTCCCTTTCTTCAACTCTGGCCTCCAGTATTGCAACTTTTGACTGCGCATCGAACTCAGATGCATGAAGCTTCCCTACTTCATTAGCCAATTCATCTTTTTGCCTCTGCAAGTTTTCTATACTTCTCTTGTGCCTCTCAATCTGAGCCAATCTTTCCATAGCTACTCGATGGATTTCACTCTTCTCTTTCTGGTCAGTAGCTGCTTCGACCCTTGCTTTATCAGCCAGCTCAGTTGCTCTTTTTGCCTCTCTTTCAACTGATTTACATCTATCCTGGACATCTTCAAGTCTACTGAACTCAGACCGATACTTCTGCTCCAGACAGTGATAGAAACGTGAAATAGTTTTGTTATAAAATTAATTATTATAACTTCTTTGGAGTAAGTCAATTATTAAACGCTTGATGTCCTACTATCTTGTTTGTCAGACAGGAGTACCAAAGTTCAAATGTCACAAGAAAGTCTTCTAGTTATTTATTACAGTCAAGAGGTTCAGACACTACTACAGTATTCAGTCTAGAAATTTCAAACTTGCAGTTAGGATGTAGATAATAGTTTGACTCAAACTGCAAACTTTCTCAAACTGACTCAAACTGCAAACTGTCAACTAGTTTATGCTTCCTTTTGTGATGGTAACATTGGTGTGTTTGATGCTGATAGCCTCAGGATTCTTTGTCCATGATTGCATTAATCCCCGTTACCTCCTTTTTTTGGCAAGAGCCTTCATCATTTCCTAGTAGTGTTACAACTTTCTTCCGTATCACTTGCTCATGTTATTTCATTAGTGTCATTTTCTAGATGTTGCTAAAACATGTTACACTACCTTCCTGCAATGCGCAAAGTTGTGCAATAGTCAAACTTCCGTTCCTCATTGGGCACCAGTAGGTTGATCACCAGTTGCCTTCATAGTAGTAGCAACTGGTTCTTCTCCTGCTTTGTCCAGTCCTAGCACTGCTACTGCTGATTTATCAGCTGGTTCAACAGCAGCTCGATCACCAGCTGCCTCCATACCCCTACCATCCTTAGTATTAGTTTGTAAAGGTGTATTCACATCCATATGAAGCCTTGCCAAAGCTGCAACAGCAGGGACATCAGCTGTGCGTTGTACATCAGCATCAATAACACCAGGCTTTTTCTGAGGGACATCAGCTGTGCGTTTTACAGCATCAATTGACAGCCTAATTGCCTAAATTTTGAGGGGTGTTTGAGCAGCAAAACCTGCACAGTTTGGACTGTGAATTCAGCATTGTTTCTACATCTGTGAGCTGCTGAAACCTGAAGCTTTGGACTAGCATTAGAGCAAATAAAATCTGTATTATTCCTGTTACTGATATCTGCACCGTTTCAGCAATTTCTGCAGTTTTTCTTGACTGTTTTCAGCTGAAATTTTCTACACTTTGTGGTTATTCTGCTTGATGGATGTTGTTCTGTTAATAGCAATATTTTTTCTGTTTATGAATCGTGACAGTGATGGAATTTTGAAGATGTTTTTTCCGCATTGTATTTTATCTTCTGATACAATTATTTTATAATTTCAGGTCATACAGTTTGATGCTCGATAATTCAGGTGGAAGATTTCATAATGATGAAAAGTTGCGAAAATCGTTTGAAGACCATCATTCGTCTGGATTAGTCATATAATGACATTAGCTATTTAGTTCAAACAATATAAGTTTGGTTATTCTGACATCAATATTTTTGATTGGTGCTTCCTTTAATTTGTTAAGATTTAATGAGATATATTATATTTTTTTAAATTAATATTAATATATTTTCTTATTTGGGTCATATTTTGGATAAATGTAGTAACTATTATTAATGGTGGCTACAATATTGCTATTAGCGCTTGTGACTTTTAGCGCTAATTTAGTTGGATATACTAGCTATATAAATGGACGATAAATGGGCAAATTAAGATGTTTTACAAGGGATATTGCAGCTGTTATAATTGCTGTAAAACAATTGCCGTTAAAAATATTGACTTTTAGCGGTAATTTAGTTAAACATATTAGCCACTAAAATGGCCAACTAAGATGTTTTCAGAAGGGATACTATGGTCATTTTAATTGCCACAAAATAATTGCCGTTAAAGATGCGAACATTTAGCGGCAATTATTTTGAATTTAGCGGCTATAAAAATGGATGCTAAAGGAGTATAATTAGCCATTATGGATTGGATTTAGTAGCCATAATAATTGCCGTTAATGATGTGAACTTTTAGCGGCAATTATTTTAAATTTAGCAGCTATAAAAATGGTTGCTAAAGCAGTATAATTAGCCGTTATGGATTAGATTTAGTAGCCATTATAATTGCCGCAAACAATTGCCGTTAAAGATAATAATCTTTAGCGGCAATAAACCATACCTTTTACCAGCTTTTGTGACAATAGCCGCTAAAAGCTTTAGCGACCCCAACATCAACGGCTAAACACCAATGGCCGGTAAAAGATATAGCGGCTATTGTTATTGCCGCTAAAACCGTTTTGTATTGCCGCTAAACAACCTTTTTTGTTGTAGTGTTCTTTCATGAGCAGTTTGGAGTGCATCCCATATCTACTTTTCATTAGAGCACACAGAAATTCTATTGTACTCATCAGTACCAAGTCCATAGATAAGGATTTTCATAGCCTTTTCATTCTTCTCCATCATTCTGAAATCTGTTGCCACAAATTTAGAGGGGTCCTTAAGAGCTGTTTCATTTTATGCCCTTTGTTTAGTGGGAGTCAATGGACCTTGATTCACTATGGTCCATAGATCATAGTCTTCAGCTGTCAGGAAGTCTTCCATTCTTACTTTTCACCAACTATAATATTTTCCATTGAACTGGGTGGTCTGGTAGTTGATTGTCCTTTATTAATTCCGGGTGGAGCACTCATCTTGCTTCCAGGATCTCTCTAGGTGTTAACCGTGTATGTGAGAGAACCTGCTCTGATACCTATTATTAGTTTGAGTGCCCGTATGATTCACTAAAGAACTTGGTTCTTTAACGTGTTCCTTAAACTTGAAGTAAAGTAAACACAATAGTTTTTACGTGGAAAATCACGCGGCTCAAAAGGTGCAAAAACCACGACCTACTACGTAGGATTTTAACTTCAACTCCACTAGAACAATGAGCCAAAATTGTATCAATTATAAGACTGTAATTCAATACTCTACAGTACTCATACTACAACTATTTAATTTACAAGTTACTCTAACTTGTAAAGCAAACACTCACTCCAACTCGATAGTTATTTGTGATGCTGGATTACAACTTGATTTCCTAAAACACATTTGCTAGACTGACTCCAGAAGAATACAATACAAGTACTCGACTAGAGTGAACAACATATGACTCTTCAGTTGATGTGTGAAAGGATAAAAACAGAAGTCAAAAGTAGATAGTATTTAAACGCATAGACTTGATATCTTCTGGGAGTCCTATACATAATCAGCTTCTCCTTTGATAGGACTCCTACTGTTCTAAGGATTCCACAAGTTTTGGAACTCTTGTCTCTAACTGAATTATCCGTATCTTCTTGAGCAACAACCCTTATCACATGTAGCAGCCTTCTTCCACCAAACTCTGACCTAAGTAACTTTTGAGATAAAGTTACTGTCTTGTACAGACGTACAATCATAAACCTGAGAAGCTGGTCCTTTATCCTGAGGAGCTGGTTCTTAGAACAGTTAAGCAGCTACGTTGAGGATCTAGTTTTTTAAATCATTGCATTTAAACACACTTTGTTAATCATCAAAATCTCAATACTCAACAATAGTATTGTTCGAATAAGGTGTGCATCTAACCAAGGCTCCCATTATGTGGTGTAATAAAATTGGTGTAGTTTATCTCTAAGTTTTTCCAGTCTTTCATGTTCGCACTAAGCACGTTAAGATTAATATTCATTTTATTGGGGATAGGGTGGTAAGTCTTACAATGCATTTTTTGTCCTAAAAAGATCAAATTGCAGATATCTTAATTAAGAGTCCGTTTGGACATAAGAATTTTTTTACTTTTTTTCGATTTTTTTTTTTATTTTTTTCGATATTAGTTTTGGCCATAAAATTTTCAATTTTCACTTTAAGATGAATTTTGAAATTTTTCGAAAATTTGAAAAACTCCAAAAAACTATTTTCAGAATTTTCACTCAAATCACTCACAAAACTTCAAAAACAACCCAAAATTATATTCATGTCCAAACACAACTCTAATTTCAAATACCATTTCAATTGAAAAATAATTCATTTTTTTGGAATTTTACTATTCTTATGTCCAAACGCCTACTAAGTCTCTCTCAACTGCGCATTATGAGTTTCTATAATCCAAATTGAATGTGTCTTCTCCACATTCATCTTGCAAAAGGAGTAATAATAAAGGACAAGCTATCCTTATGTAACTCCAAAACTTCAATCACTATCCCCCCGTGTATCCCGAGTGTATGTAAACAATAGCCACCTTTTTATTTGATATTGAGTTTAAAGTTATTGGATGAAAATTCTATGGGAGTGGACTAGTGTCTTAGCTAACGTTTTGACATAAATTTGACTAAAACTTTAAAAAATAATTTTTGAAGTTGTGTTGAAAAATAATTTTTGAAAGTTGAAGTTGTGTTTGGACATGCATTTTATTTGAAGAAAAGTTAAAGTTTTGTGAGTGNACCTAAAACTGCCCTAACCAGTTTTTGGACTTGAAACTTTTTTGAACTTCCCCCTACCCCCCCCCCCCAAATATGACCATATTTCATAATCAAATAATGTTTTCAATTTTTTTTTTTAAAACTGAAGCCAAAATCTATCGCCAAACGGGAGCTCACTCTTTTTTGCTTCCAATAAGTACAACTTATGATATTGAATGTGGAAGCTTTTATTTTCTAATGTTAAGGTGATGTGAAAAATAAGGTTTTGTAATGCGAGTAGAAGATGTGAGAAGTTTTATGTAAATGATCTCCTATAATAGATTTCCTAAAGTAATTACTTTTAAGTAAATAAGCTTAGTTTTTTCATTAATAATTTCTATGTTTCTCTGCTTTCTTGATTCATATTCAGTTTTTAAAAAAAATTCTTAACTTGATAACCATATTCTATTCGATTTAATTGAGAAGAAAACTGTCACGATTTCAATCGTGACCATTGCCTATTTTTGTCTTCTAGATTGGGCCGGGTTGTCTTTCAGTCTATTGGGCTAGCTTAGTTCTTATTCTAGAGTCCATATCAGTAGAGTCCATTTGTAATTACATTAAGTTGAGTCTTATCTTTTATTCCCTAACGGTAATGACCTCAATTAAGGACAAGTGTTCAATATCAGTACTAAGTTGTTACATGGATAGCTGTAGGGTAGCTCGTCCTTCAGTATTTAGCTAGTGTTTCACAGTTTATTATTCATCGAATATCAATCAAATTTATCTTTCTTTTTATTTTTCTTTCTACTTTTACTTTTTAGCCCCCTTTGATCCAAATTATGTAGCTTTCACACTATATTTGATATCAAAGTATTGGTCTTGGTGCCAATGGTGAACCACTCTCGTGAACCAGCTGGTGATTGATGGCTCCTCAAAACTGGAGATATAGCTCCAAACATTTATGGAAGCTTCAACTAAACGCATGGAACAATTGAGGAAATGCAAAGACATAATATTGAATCCACTCAATGTGTGAAAAATTTCGTGAAGGATATGAACCGGAGGGATCATGCTTGTGGTCTTATCCTTTCATTCATAGGAATGTTTGTTACACCCATACTTTTGTACATGAAAGTACGCCATAAGTAAATTGATGAAAGCTCGGAAATGAGATGTTACATCCCGCATTTTCGTACGTTAAAGTTTCGTCGTAAGTTAACCAACGTAAGCTCGGGAATGAGATTATTTTAAGGCTATATTGCTATTTCAAACAAGTGATAAATAAATTCGTGAAGGTGAGAGGGTAAGCGAATCGAAGAAAATGAGTTTTGTCGAAGTTTGACCTTTTGGGATAAAATACGATCCGAGCTATAATACCTGGTATTTATGGACTAATGCCATACAAGGTACCACATGACCATGATAGTAAGGTGTAAAATATGTTAAAAGTAAGTAGTATTTTAAGTAATTTGAGATAATTCTTAATTATGTGGGTATTTGGTTAATTATAGGTTTAATGGGAGATTAACCATGTAATTAGAAAACTGTGGATAATTAGTAGGTGGGGACAAAGCTCCCAACGTGGCACTAAAAAGGGCTTGGAAATAATGATTCTTAAGTTGTATGGTAAGGTGGCATATTAGGGGCCTTTAGGCCAAAGCTTAATCATCCTAAAGTGGGGACCACAAGAACCAACAAATTTAAGAGATCCCTTATCTCATTAAGATGATGCTAAGCTTGCTAAAGCTTACAGATGGAAATTTGTTTGGTGATGCTAAGCTTGCTAAAGCTTACGGATGGAAATTTGTTTGGTGATGATAAGCTTATGGATGGAGTTCAAACAATTTGCTTGAAACTTCATGATACGATAAAGCGTGAGATTTGCGATTCTAAGGGAGTACGGTGCAATCTTTCTCAAGAATATCATACGGATTTTTCCCTACCTCGATCTGCCGTTACGTTTTTTTCCCAAAGACGCGTGTTAGAGGGATTGCCAAGAGAATAGGCTCAGGTATGTTAAGGCTATCCCTTCTTTCAATTTGGCAAAATCCATACGATACAAAGAAAACGAGCAAATGCACAACTTCCATAATGACTCTACTCATAAAAATACTATGTCACGCCCCGAACCTGGGCCTGGACGTAACACGGCACTCGGTGCCTGACTACATGTGACCGAGCGAACCAACTGGCTGGCTGAATCAACATGTGATATCATAACATACTGAATGCGGAAGATAAACTAACACATGCTGATATACTGAAAGTCTGAATGAGATAAATCAAAGTACGGAAATACTAATACAATTCTGAAACATATTTGTAGCCAACATAGCTTAATATGAAAAGACTGCGACTCTGTCTAACTATTACTCTAGTCTATGAAGCCTCTAATGAAGTACTGAAAACACTGACTGTCTGAAAATACTGAAGACTATAGTAATGACAATGCCCCGAAAGAACTGGGGATCGCCAAACAGCTGGTACGAGAATCCTAGCGCTCTGAATCACCAACTTGTAAATCATTACCTGCATCGTGAGATGCAGGCCCAGGGCAAAAGGGACGTCAGTACATTTGAATTGCACTGGTATGTAAAGCAACTGAAAGAAAGAATTGTAAATGCTGAAACTGAAACTAAGCTGATAACTGAGAATTGATAATTGATAACTGAAATGATAACTATTGAAACTGAAACTGAAATGATAACTGATAGCTGATAACTGAAATGTTAACTGAAATGATAACTGATAGCTGATAACTGAAATGTTAACTGATAAATGATAACTGAAATAATAACTGATAGCTAATAACTGAAATGATAACTGATAGCTGAACTGAACAAAGAAAGTAAGGATATGAACTCCCTCTTCTGAATGATGAACAATCTATTTATCTGAATAAGCTACGGCCTAGGGCCCAATATATATGTGCACATGCTACGGCCTCAGGCCCAAATATACGTATACATAACTACGGCCTCAGGCCCAAAAATGCATAAAGCATAAACTACGGCCTCAGGCCCAAACATGCATAAAGCATAAACTACGGCCTCAGGCCCAAGTATGCATAAAGCATATAAACTATGGCCTCATGCCCAAATACAGGTGTTCAACATTCAGGAACTGAGAATCAAACTGCAATACATGATAGTGAAATACTGAATCACACTGAGTTACATGATACTAGAATACTGGATCACACTGAGTTACATAATACTGGAATACTGAATAGGACTAGACTGAGACATGTATTCTTGAACTGATTATGAACACTGAAACTTCAACTGTTTATGGCATACTGAGTAATCTATACTAAGACTCGGGGGCATCAAACCCAAGTCTATATTGAATACGCACTGAGCTCACAACGTTCAGAACGAAAGTGGTGAACGAGTTATGAAGCTAGAGAATAGAAGTTCTGCAACTATTCAAGGAACTAAGCTTAACTATATTTCTGAGGCAATTAGTAACGTGGTAAAAGAAACGTAGTGTAAGGAGAATCATTAACATTCCCAAACATAGAGAGTTAGCCTCACATACCTTAACTTCCTGCTCTTGAGCGTAATACACTATTCGCCAACCCTTACAACTTTAATCTATATCAATACAAGTTAAAGGGATTCCATATTAGCAATAATTCTCATGTTTTTGTCACTTAAGCATTTTCTCAAACACTTGGTGACATAAAGCTTCATAGTCCTTATTAATGGTGTTTCTACACTCAACAAGCCATTCTCTTGATCCTAGATAAATTCTAAAATCTCAAATGGTTATAATCAACATTATTCTTTATCACCCATAAGGTAAACAACAACCTTAATCAATAATCAACAATCAACACCCCAAACCTATAACCGTTCATGCTTTTCTATCAAACCCATCAACTCATATCTCATGAACTTGTATTCTACAATCATTAATCCAATAGTATAATCAATTAGAGCTTGAAGACATTACCTTTTTGAAGTTCAATCCTCTTGAATTTGAGTTCTAGGGTTTCTTCTCTCAACAATGATGTCCCAATCGAATATCTAATGATATGGAGGGTTTACCCATGTTTATAAAATGTTAGGAAATTGAAGTTAACTTAGAATCATCATTAGAACTTACCTTGGGTGGTGGAAGGACCCTTAAGGAGTTAGGTTTTTGAGAGTTCCCCTTTCTAGAGCAAGTTTTTATGTTTTGGGGATGTGGGGGACGAAATATGGCTTTAAAACGACCCTCCACGAGCGCGCCCGCGCACCTGGAGACCTGCCCGTGCTACTGACCACGCAAAACGGCAGTAACACTGCCTCAAAATTAGCGCGGTCGCGCTTTGGGCGCGCTACCGGGCGCGCATATCGCATACTGTTCTGAAAAATGAGCATAACTTTTTGTGCACAGAGATCCGTCCGGGCTCTATAATATATCTTTGGAAAGATATTTCAAAGGCCTACAACTTTATCGCTTTGTGGTTTCCCAAATTCCTTACACATTTTCACTAAACCTTGCTGGAAGACAGACCTTCTGCAAACTTAGTCGATTTTGTCAAATCTTATGCACCTTACTTTCCATCTTGATTTTGAAACAACTATTTTCACCCATAATCATCCCGATGGGACTTCACATGTTCAAAATATAACCTTACTACTCCTTTACTCATTCATACCTAAGACGGATTTTTGGGGTGTTATATTATCTCCCCCTTGGGATCATTCGTCCTTGAATGATTTTCCTGACAGTAACTTCTGCTAACTCCGGACCTTAAACAGGTCTGGTGGAAACATGAACTTTCATTAACACTTGTATACTAAACTGAATGAATACATGATTACTGAACTATTGCGATACTGAACTGAATGACTACTGCATTGACTGAATATTGGTCTACCATGGATACGTGAATACTGAACTAACATGGGTATATGAATATTGAAATGGCACGAATATTTGAGTAATCTGAGTACTAAGCTGGCATGAATGTCTAAGTATTGGACTAACATGAGTATCTGAGTACTGAACTGACATGAGTATCTGAGTACTGAACTGACATGAGTATCTGAGTACTGGACTGACATGAGTATCTGAGTACTGAACTGACATGAGTATCTGAGTACTGGAAACTTGAATGTTATAACATGACACGTGAAATACTGGCTGTACCACCACTAATTATGGTGGCAACTCCAACTCATAAGAAAATTGACCGATCCTTCGCAAGAATCTATATGGCCCAATATAGCAGGGACTATGCTTCCCCTTCTTCCCAAATCTCATAACGCTTTTCATAAGCGAAACTTTCAGAAACACCCAATCATCAACTTGAAACTCTAGGTCTCTATGACGCACGCTCGAATAGGACTTTTGGCGGCTCTGAGCTGTCTTCAAACGCTCTTGAATCAACTTATCTTTCTCCATAGTCTGATAGACCAAATTTGGTAAACAACAACTCCTCTTCACCAACTTTGGACCAACCAATTGGCGATCTACACCTTTGCCCATACAGAGTCTCGCACGTGCCATCTTGATACTAGAATGGTAGGTGTTATTATTTTCAAGGTCAATGAGGGGTATGAGATCATCCCAATTACTTTTAACATCAAGGACATATCCTCAACAATTTGAACAATGCGCTCTGCCTGGGCATCTTTCCGAGGATGAAAACGTGTGCCTAATCATTTCTGAAAGAACTTCTAAAAGTTCATTTTAAACTGAGCACCACAATCCGAAATGACGGACAACGGAGTCCCATACATCAGACGATTTCCTGAATGTACAACTTGGTATAATCTTCTACTGAATCTGTAGTTTTTTACTGGCAAGAAGTGTGCTGACTTGGTAAGTCGATTTACAATCATCCAATCAAATCATGCTTTCAAGATGAGCAAGATAATCCTGTTATAAACTCCATATTTACCATCTCCACTCAAAATATATGTACTCTGTGTTAAAACACTAGGCTTCCTGCTGCTCGACTTTCACTTGCTAACAATTCAGACAATTGGCCGCAAAGTCTGCGACGTTCTTTTTCATGTCGTTCAACCAATGAATCCCCTTGGTCAAGATACATCTTTGGGGAACCTGGATAGAAAGAATACCTGGAATTATGGGCTTCTAACATGATCTCCCTCTTTAAATCCATCTATTTCTGGAACACACAATCTGTCTTGGTACCTCAAAGTACCATCATCCCCCCCTTATTCAAAAGCCATCGTCTTATACTTGCGAATCTCCTCTTTCAATTGCAACACGTATGGATCATCAAATTATTTCTCCTTCTCTTCGGCTACTAAGGGGGAACAAGTCCTGTTCTAGACAACAACTCCATCATCTTCGGAGTCCGAAGTCGAACTGCTATCTTGGCTAAGTGGTGAACTTCTTTCACCAGAGTTCTCTTATCTACCTCAATCATGAGTTATACTTTTCACACTTTATCTTCTTAAGCACTTCCTGAAAACACTTATAGCATTGTTGTGACCCAAGTCTTTGACCAGTACTCCGAAGACTAGAGTCTCGTGCAATGGCACTACCCTCGTGACACATAAATAGGCATGATTTTATAGCTTTTCTGTGATCACTTTATCATCAATAACTAAGCTCGGTGATCATTCTACTCACTTTGTGTTTCTTACACATGCTATACATAATCCATGTGGTAATTATACAATTTTTCCTCATTACCGAACTGATTTTCTTTTCATATCCCATGCTAACTATTTCGAGTTTCAAATCTCCTTCTGGACTTTCTGATGGTTTTCACATCAACCCTTAGACTAAAGGTCTTATACTTGTGGATCCTTCTCTTTTTGTTCGGACCCAAATAACATTCCTTATCTTCTGTAACTCTTTGCACTTTACGTCAATGACCACTCATCTTCCGACTTACTTTTNTAGACCAAAGGCCTTATACTTGCGGTTTTTTTTCCCACTGTCACTGTACTTCAGGTTTAACTTAAACTCTTTGGGTTCTAACACATACGTTCGGTATTTCAAACTGCCATCCACACACTAGAGATAACCTGGCTAAGTGGATCAAATCTTACCTCTACTAGCTCTGCTAAAATTGCTAATTCACTGTATCTACTCAAAACTTACTTACTATCCTTTCACTAACCATCTGCTAGCATCATATTTTCTTCTCCTGCTTTGAATAACTAAAGTGAAGCATAAGGTTACTCCTAACTTCCCTCATCATCTGATCATATTCTTTTGCCGCACACTATCATTCTTTTTGAACTATGCACATGGATCGCACTTAGGGATAGTTCATCTGTCTTAACAAAATTGGAATATCTAACCCCAAACTTTCTATACAATACAAAATCATATCATACTATAAACATTCGGGGTAATCACTTAGTCACATAACCTAAGGGGGAACTGCCATATCTTTTATCTTACATCAATAGTTGCTTCTTATAGTAGCTTACTAACGTGGTACTTCTAGTTCTGATTTGAATTAATCTAAACAACTTAAAATCATTCCCTGAAATTCAATATTGGCTACTCTTGGTTCTCATTGCATACTTTATATCTTCTAGTCATTTGCATGAGTTCTACGAAAAATACATCTCTAATAATAACAATCGTTTCTGACTCCTAGGTATTTTACCCTTAGGCTCTTTTCTGTCCAAACTATAGTGACCAATGTTAGGGTCTGACATCTGAACTATCATCATCCTGCATGTGGCTCCATTTGCAAGAATTAAAAGAAATTGTTCTCTGAGGTAAAACACATACGATTACCATACACAAACTTATCCTTCAGAGTATACCATCATCTGATAAATCACTTCCTGCGCCCTCCACTGAGTCTTGGTCTTAATCCAGACCTAAAATATGCAAATGTTTCACTATAATCACCGTTACTTACATTTTCTTTGAGAACCCATATGCATCACTGTATTACTCACTAGTCACCAGAATTTTGATACATTGAAAATTGGAGATCTAGTAACTGAATAACAGATAACTGGCATCCTGAATAACCATAAACTTGCTAACTGAAAGATTGTATAACTGGTAACTGAGGTAAACTAATAGCCATAAGACATGATAACTGCTTTTGTACTTTCTGATAAGGTTATGCTTTAATCTGTACTACTATCCATTGCATCCCACTTTTAACACCCTCTCAAGTCTCATATTTACCAAGCTGTACTCCATAATTATATCCCAATGGGCAATTATCCTCTCTAGGACCATAGGTTCCTCCCGCGCGTCGCTTGGGCATCCAATACGTTTGGAATTCGATAGGAAGAGATGATTACCTATTACTCTAAGCTTCATGGCACGATCTAGAGTAGAGAGAAATGAGACAATTCTAGATGTCTTGGTAGTTAACCGTTTATATGAGTGGCCGGCACACACATATAAAGGAAACTCCACTAGACACGGCTTCATAGACTCCCTAGGACTCTTGAACCAAGTGCTCTGATACCAAGCTTTGTCACGCCCCGAACCTGGGCCTGGACGTAACACGACACTCGGTGCCTGACTATATGTGACCGAGCGAACCAACTGGCTGGCTGAATCAACACGTGATATCATAACATACTGAATGTGGAAGATAAACTAACACATGCTGATATACTGAAAGTCTGAATGAGATAAATCAAAGTGCGGAAATACTAATACAATTCTGAAACATATTTGTAGCCAACATAGCTTAATATGAAAAGACTGCGACTCTGTCTAACTATTACTCTAGTCTATGAAGCCTCTAATGAAGTACTGAAAAAACTGATTGTCTGAAAATACTGAAGACTATAGTAATGACAATGCCTCGAAAGAATTGGGGATCACCAAACAGCTGGTACGAGAATCCTAGCGCTCTGAATCATCAACCTGTAAATCATTACCTGCATCGTGAGATGCAGGCCCCGGGCAAAACTGACGTCAGTACATTTGAATTGCACTGGTATGTAAAGCAACTGAAAGAAAGAATTGTAAATGCTAAAACTGAAACTAAGCTGATAACTGAGAATTGATAATTGATAACTGAAATGATAACTATTGAAACTGAAACTGAAATGATAACTGATAGCTAATAACTGATAGCTGATAACTGAAATGTTAACTGATAACTAATAACTGAAATGATAACTGATAGCTGATAACTGAAATGTTAACTGATAACTGATAACTGATAGCTGATAACTGAAATGATAACTGATAGCTGAACTGAACAAAGGAAGTAAGGATATGAATACTCCCTCTTCTGAATGATGAACAACCTGTTTATCTGAATAAGCTACGGCCTCAGGCCCAATATATATGTGCACATGCTATGGCCTCAGGCCCAAGTATACGTTTACATAACTATGGCCTCAGGCCCAAAAATGCATAAAGCATAAACTACGGCCTCAGGCCCAAACATGCATAAAGCATAAACTACGGCCTCAGACCCAAGTATGCATAAAGCATATAAACTACGGCCTCAGGCCCAAATACAGGTGTTCAACATTCAGGAACTGAGAATCAAACTGCAATACATGATAGTGAAATACTGAATCACACTGAGTTACATGATACTAGAATACTGGATCACACTGAGTTACATAATACTGGAATACTGAATAGGACTAGACTGAGACATGTATTCTTGAACTGATTATGAACACTGAAACTTCAACTGTTTATGGCATACTGAGTAATCTATACTAAGACTCGGGGGCATCAAACCCAAGTCTATATTGAATACGCACTGAGCTCACAACGTTCAGAATGAAAGTGGTGAACGAGTTATGAAGCTAGAGAATAAAAGTTCTGCAACTATTCAAGGAACTAAGCTTAACTATATTTCTGAGGCAATTAGTAACGTGGTAAAAGAAACGTTGTGTAGGGAGAATCATTAACATTCCCAAACATACAGAGTTAGCCTCACATACCTTAACTTCCTGCTCTTGAGCGTAATACAACATTCGCCAACCCTTTCAACTTTAATCTATATCAATACAAGTTAAAAGGATTCCATATTAGCAATAATTCTCATGTTTTTGTCACTTAAGCATTTTCTCAAACACTTGGTGACATAAAGCTTCATAGTCCTTATTAATGGTGTTTCTAAACCCAACAAGCCATTCTCTTGATCCTAGATAAATTCTAAAATCTTAAATGGTCATAATCAACATTATTCTTTATCACCCATAAGGTAAACAACACCCTTAATCAATAATCAACAATCAACACCCAAACCTATAACCGTTCATGCTTTTCTATCAAACCCATCAACTCATATCTCATGAACTTGTAGTCTACAATTATTAATCCAATAGTATAATCAATTAGAGCTTGAAGACATTACCTTTTTGAAGTTCAATCCTCTTGAATTCGAGTTCTAGGGTTTCTTCTCTCAACAATAATGTCCCGATCGAATATCTAATGATATGGAGGGTTTACCCATGTTAATAAGATGTTAGGAAATTGAAGTTAACTTAGAATCATCATTAGAACTTACCTTGGGTGGTGGAAGGACCCTTAAGGAGTTAGGTTTTTGAGAGTTCCCCTTTCTAGAGCAAGTTTTTATGTTTTGGAGCTGTGGGGGACGAAATATGGCTTTAAAACGACCCTCCACGAGCGCGCCCACGCACCTGGAGACCTGCCCGTGCTACTGACCGCACAAAACGACAGTAACACTGCCTCAAAATTAGCGCGGTTGCGCTATGGGCGCGCATATCGCATACTATTCTGAAAAATGCGCATAACTTTTTGCGCAGAGATCCGTCCAGGCTCTATAATATATCGTTGGAAAGCTATTTCAAAGGAATACAACTTTCATGCTTTGTGTTTTCCAAAATTCCTTACACATTTTAGCTAAACCTTACTGGAAGACAGACCTTCTGCAAACTTAGTCGATTTTGTCAAATCTTATGCACCTTACTTTCCATCTTGATTTTGAAACAACTATTTTCACCCATAATCATCCCGATGAGACTTCATATGTTCAAAATATAACCTTACTACTCCTTTACTCATTCATACCTAAGACGAATTTTCGGGGTGTTACATACTAGAGGTTCCTATGTTCTTGATTCCCTATGTGTCCAATTATTTTATCATCTATTCATGGGTCTCAGAAAATACGTAAATTGATAGCGTTTATTTCATGATATTAATCAAAGGCATAATGAACTTATGATATACCAAGAAATCTTATTAATGTATTTCTTATGCATTGCATTTATTTATACATGTACATTGACCCATGCCCATATGACGTTATATTCGTGTATATGTATGTATATATATGTATATGAGATATGGGAAAAGGTTATGGCGTTATATATGCACCACCACCTTATAGCTGGTATACGTTCATGATTTTGCCCACAATGGCCGAGATGATACGATGGGATGCCCTTAGAGGCTTGATGATGTTATGTACACAGATACCTATGCATGGTATGGTATTTATATGCATATGCATGACAATTTAAATATTAAATGATTCACAGGGCTATTCAGACTTACATGTCGAGTCTTTTACTCCATTTTTCTCTCATGTCTATTATTTACTGATTTTCATTCCATACATACTCGGTACATTATTTGTACTGACGTCCCTTTTGCCTGGGGACGCTGTGTTTCATGCCCGCAGGTCCCGATAGACAGGTTGAGAGTCCTCCAAGTAGGCTATCAACTTGGCGGAAGGTGTTGGTGCTCTCCATTTGCTCTGGAGTTGCTTATTCGGTCAGTATGATTAGGACATGTATCGATTGGTATGGCGGGCCCAGTCCCGACCTTTATGATACTTATGTACTCTTAGAGGATTGTAGACAGATGTCATGTATACGGATACTTGTATGGCCCTTTCGTCCTATGCTTTGAGTTTACAAATGATCATGTTGGCCTTATAGGCCCGTATGTTATATGTATATGTTTGTATATCAGGTTGGGTCGTTCTATATTGTGTATTCTCTTATGTTTATTCTAGTTATCTCATGACAGCCTTTGCAGCTCATTTACCTATGATAGTATGACACGAAAGATACTTTATATTGGTACTCGGTTGAGTAAGGTACCGGTGCCTGTTGCGGCCTATAGGTTTGGTTCGTGACAAAAGTGGTATCAGAGCAGTTCTGTCCTAGGGAATCTACAAGCCGTTTCTAGTAGAGTATTGTTTATGGGTGTGTTGTGCACCACACTTATAAGCAGGAGGCTACAGGGTATTTAGGATTGTCACTCTTTCTTCTTACTCTAGATCATCTGGTAGAGCTCAGTTGTAAGAACTCAATATCCTAAACTCCATCTTATTCAGAATACGACGATGCCTACATCTAGAAAGATGGTTGGTAAGGGATTGAATGCGGCTGTGGAAGAGTTGAGTTAGAGGAACTCGATTTTGCATCATGCTTATGATGAGTAAATGTAAGGTCTCCAGCAGATCATGTGTGTACTAAGACGTGTGAGCTTCTTGATAAGGAGCCTTAAGGCAGAAATATCTACCCACCCATATGGTGAAAAGCAATGAGAGATTCAAAAGATAAAAGTTTTAACATGTAAAAGAATCATGATGAAAAAGGGTACGAGGTACCCAGTTAGTGAAGATGACGTTTGGGCCTTCGATTGAGTTATGATTTGAAGAAAAAAGGAGGATTTCATGAATTGTACGGGATTAGAATAACCCCCATAGGATGAATCACGTTGTGATGATATGAAATACGGTTATGGAAGCATGGTATTGCCCCCAGGTGGATCAGTCTAATCATTTCAGATGTTCCCCGATGAGACGTGAGCCCTAGCGGCAATATTACATAAGAGGTCAAGTTATCGATATTAAGGTGAATCAACAATGGATGGATAAAAGTTACAAAGTATGAGATGAGATTAGACCGTCATTCTTAAGATGAACAGTAATGAGGAAGCATTAAAGGACTTAGATTTATACATATAGGATAAGCAACGAGAATAACATAGAGTTTGATAGCAAATCTTAGTAACGATAAATCGAAGAAAGAGTTATGGTATAGTATGACCTACCTAGATGCAGTAAAGTCCAGCAGATAGATAACCAGGTCTATGAAATAAGATATAGTAATATTCGTAAGTTCGACAAAATATCGAGCGAAGAACGTCAGTATACCTATAGATGCCCAGAGGGACACCTTATCAAGATCGATATATGTTTACAAAGTGAGGCCTAGAGACTGGCTAAAAACCGGAGGAAAAAAGAGAGAAGAGTCGCATAGGCGCACTTACAAGGTCAGAGTCGTACAGGCTGCACGATAGAAGGTAGCACTTGTTACGAGATTGGAAGGATTCCGACCACAAGTCATGGTGTGAAAAAGAGGCCTAAAGGGGGGAATGCCCTGGCCTTTGGATTTTTCGCAGAACAGTTGCCTAGATGGCAAGGAGAGTACTAAAGTATTCGCAAGAGCTATAAGGTATGACAATGATAAGTGCATCAGTCAACATTCGAGGACGAATATTCCAAGGTGGGGGGGGGGGGCGGGGGAATGATGTTACACCCCATGTTTTCGTACATGAAAGTACGCCATAAGTAAATTGATGAAAGCTCGAAAATGAGATGATCACCCCGCATTTTCATACGTTAAAGTTTTGTCGTAAGTTAACCAACGTAAGCTCGGGAATGAGATTATTTTGAGGCTATTAGTATTATGCTATTTCAAACAAGTGATAAATAAATAAGTGAAGGTGAAAGGGTAAGCGAATCGAAGAAAATGAGTTACGTCGAAGTTTGACCTTTTGGGATATAATACGGTCCGAGCTATAATATCCGATATTTATGGACTAATACCATACAAGGTACCACATGACCATGATAGTAACATGTATAAAATATGTTAAAAGTGAGTAGTATTTAAATAATTTGAGATAATTCTTAATTATGTGGGTAATTGGTTAATTATTTGCTTAATGGGAGATTAACCATGTAATTAGAGAATTATGGATAATTAGTAGGCAAGGACAAAGCTCCCAACGTGTCAGTAAAAAGGGCTGGGAAATAATGATTCTTAAGTTGTATGGTAAGGTGGCATATTAGGGGCCTTAAGCCAAATCTTAATCATCCTAAAGTGGGGCCCACAAGAACCAACAAATTTAAGAGATCCCTTGTCTGATTAAGATGATGCTAAGCTTGCTAAAGCTTACGGATGGAAATTTGTTTGGTGATGCTAAGCTTGCTAAAGCTTACAGTTGGAAATTTGTTTGGTGATGCAAAGCTTATGGATTGAGTTCAAACAATTTGTTTGAAACTTCATGATACGATAAGCGTGAGATTTGCGATTCTAAGGGAGTACGGTGCAATCTTTCTCAAGAATATCATACGGATTTTTCCCTACTTCGATCCGCCGTTATGTGTTTTTCGCAAAGACGCGTGTTAGAGGGATTGTCAAGAGAATCGTCTCAGGTATGTTAAGGCTATCCCTTCTTTCTTTTTGGCATGATCCATACGATACAAACAAAATGAGCAAATGCACAACTTCCAAAAATGACTCTGCTCATAGAAATACTAGAGGTTCCTATGTTCTTGATTCCTTAGGTGTCCTATTATTTTATCATCTGTTCATGGGTCTCAGAAAATACGTAAATTGATAGAGTTTATTTCATGATACTAATCAAAGGAATAATGATATTTTGACATACCAATAAATCTTATTAACGTATTTCTTATGCATTGCATTTATTTATACATGTACATTGACCCATGACCAGATGGCGTTATATACGCGTATATGTATGTCTATAGATATATGTATATGGGATATGGGAAAAGGGTACGGTGTTATATATGCACCACCACCTGATTAGCTGGTATACGTTGATGATTTTGCCCACAGTGGCCGAGATGATATGATGGGATGCCCTCAGAGGCTTGATGATGTTATGTACATATATACCTATGCATGGTATGGTATTTATACGCATATGAATGACAATTTAAATATTAAATGATTTACAGAGCTATTCAGACTTACATGCCGAGTCTTTTACTCCATGTTTCTCTCATGTCTATTATTTACTGATTTTCATTCCTTACATACTCGGTACATAATTTGTACTGACGTTCCTTTTGCCTGGGACGCTGCGTTTCATGCCCGCGGGTCATGATAAACAGGTTGAGAGTTCTCCAAGTAGGCTATCAGCTCGGCGGAAGGTGTTGGTGCTCTCCATTTGCTCTGGAGTTGCTTATTTGGTCAGTACGATTAGGACTTGTATTGATTGGTATGGCAGGCCCAGTCCCGACTTTTATGATACTTATGTACTCTTAGAGACTTGCAGATAGATGTCATGTATACGGATACTTGTATGGCCCTTTCATCCTATGCTTTGAGTTTACAAATGATCATGTTGGCCTTATAGGCCCGTATGTCATATGTATAAGTTTGTATATCAGGTTGGGTCGTTCTATGTCGAGTATTCTCTCATGTTTATTCTAGTTATCTCATGACAGCCTTTGCGGCTCATTTACCTATGATAATATGACACGAAAGATACGTTATGTTGGTACTCGGTTGAGTAAGGTACTAGGTGCCTGTTCCGGCCCATAGGTTTGGGTCGTGACAAAAGTGGTATCAGAGCAGTTCTGTCCTAGGGAGTCTACAAGCCGTGTCTAGTAGAGTCTTATTTATGGGCGTGTTGTGCACCACACTTATAAGCAGGAGGCTACAGGGTATTTAGGATTGTCACTCTTTCTTCTTACTCTAGATCATCTGGTAGAGCTCAGTTGTAAGAACTCAATTTCCTAAACTCCATCTTATTCAGAATACGATGATGCCTACATCTAGAAAGATGGTTGGTAAGGGATTGAATGCGGTTGTGGAAGAGTTGAGTTAGAGGAACTCGATTTTGCATCATGCTTATGATGAACAAATGTAAGGTCTCCAGCAGATCATGTGTGTACTAAGACGTGTGAGCTTCTTGATAAGGAGCCTTAAGGCAAAAATATCTACCCACCCATATGGTGAAAAGCAATGAGAGATTCAGAAGATACATGTTTCAACAAGTAAAGGAATCAAGAGGAAGAAGGGTACGAGGTACCTAGTTAGTGAAGATGACGTTTGGGCCTTCGATTGAGTTATGATTTGAAGAAAAAAGGGGGATTTAATGAGTTCTACGGGATTAGAATAACCCCCATAGGATGAATCATGTTGGGATGATATGAAATACGGTTATGGAAGCATGGTATTGCTCCCAGGTGGATCAGTCTAATCATTTCAGATGTTCCCCGATGAGACGTGAGCCCTAGAGGCAGTATTACATAAGAGGTCAAGTTATCGGTATTAAGGTGAATCAACAATGGATGGACAAAAGTTACAAAGTATGAGATGAGATTAGACCATCATTCTTAAGATGACCAGTAATGAGGAAGCATTAAAGGACTTAGATTTATACATATAGGACAAGCAATGAGAATAACATAGAGTTTGGTAGCAGATCTTAGTAACAATAAATCGAAGAAAGTGTTATGGTATAATATGACCTACCAAGATGCAGTAAAGTTCAGCAGATAGATAACCAGGTCTATGAAATAAGATATAACAATATTTGTAAGTTCGACAAAATACCGAGCAAAGAACTTCAGCATACCTATAGATGCCCAGAGGGACACCTTATCAAGCTCGATATATGTTTACATTGTGAGTCCTAGAGATTGGCTAAAAGCCGGAGGAAAAAAGAGAGAAGAGTCGCATAGGCGCACTTACAAGGTCAGAGTCGTACAGGCTGCACGATAGAAGGTAGCACCAGTTACGACATTGGAAGGATTCCGACCATAAGTCATGGTGTGAAAAAGAGGCCTAAAGGGGGAATGCCCTGGCCTTTGGATTTTTTTCACAGAAAAGTTTCCTAGATGGCAAGCAGAGTACTAAAGTATTCGCAAGAGCTATAAGTTATGATAATGATAAGTGCATCAGTCAACATTGGAGGACGAATATTCCAGGGGGGGGGGGGGAGGGAATGATGTTACACCCCATATTTTCGTACGTGAAAGTACGCCATCAGTAAATTGATGAAAGCTCGGAAATGAGATGATACACCCTGCATTTTCGTACGTTAAAGTTTCGTCGTAAGTTAACCAACGTAAGCTTGGGAATGAGATTATTTTGAGGCTATAAATATTATGCTATTTCAAACAAGTGATAAATAAATTCGTGAAGGTGAGAGGGTAAGCGAATCGAAGAAAATGAGTTTCGTCAAAGTTTGACCTTTTGGGATAAAATACGGTCCGAGCTATAATATCTGGTATTTATGGACTAATGCCATACAAGGTACCACATGACCATGATAGTAAGGTGTATAAAATATATTAAAAGTGAGTAGTATTTTAAGTAATTTGAGATAATTCTTAACTATGTGGGTAATTGGTTAATTATTTATTTAATGGGAGTTTAACCTTGTAATTAGAGAATTGTGGATAATTAGTAGGTAAGGACAAAGCTCCCAACGTGTCAGTAAAAAGGGCTTGGAAATAATGACTCTTAAGTTGTATGGTAAGGTGGCATATTAGGGGCCTTTAGGCCAAAGCTTAATCATCCTAAAGTGGGGACCACAAGAACCAACAAATTTAAGGGATCCCTTATCTCATTAAGATGATGCTAAGCTTGCTAAAGCTTACAGATGGAAATTTGTTTGGTGATGCTAAGCTTATGGAAGGAGTTCAAACAATTTGTTTGAAACTTCATGATACGATAAAGCATGAAATTTGCGATTCTAAGGGAGTGCGGTGCAATCTTTCTCAATAATATCATACATATTTTTCCCTGCTTTGATCCGCCGTTACGTGTTTTTCGCAAAGACGTGTGTTAGAGGGATTGTCAAGAGAATTGGCTCAGGTATGTTAAGGCTATCGCTTCTTTCTTTTTGTCATGATCCATACGATACAAACGAAACGAGCAAATGCACAACTTCCATAAATGACTCTACTCATAGAAATACTAGAGGTTCTTATGTTCTTGATTCCCCATGTGTCCTATTATTCTATCATCTGTTTATGGGTCTCAGACAATACGTAAATTGATAGAGTTTATTTCATGATATTAATCAAAGGCATAATGATCTTATGACATACCAAGAAATCGTATTAATGTATTTCTTATGCATTGCATTTATTTATACATGTATATTGACCCATGACCAGATGGCGTTATATACGCGTATATGTATATATATATATATATATATATATATATATATATATATATATATATATATATATATATGTATGTATGTATATGGGATATGGGAAAAATTTACGGCGTTATATACGCACCACCACCTGATCAGCTGGTATACGTTGATGGTTTTGCCCACAGTGGCCGAGATGATATAATGGGATGTCCTCAGAGGCTTGATGATGTTATGTACACATATACCTATGCATGGTATGGTATTTATACGCATATGCAAAACAATTTAAATATTAAATGGTTCACACAGCTATTCAGACTTACATGTCGAGTCTTTTACTCCATGTTTCTCTCATGTCTATTATTTACTGATTTTCATTCCTTACATACTCGTTACATTATTTGTACTGATGTCCCTTTTGCCTGAGGACGCTGCGTTTCATGCCCGCAGGTCCCGATAGACAGGTTGAGAGTCCTTCAAGTAGGCTATCAGCTCAACGGAAGGTATTGGTGCTCTCCATTTGCTCCGGATTTGCTTATATGGTCAGTATAATTAGGACATGTATTGATTGGTATGGTGGGCTCAGTCCCGAACTTTATGATACTTATGTACTCTTAGAGGCTTGTAGACAGATGCCATGTATACGGATACTTGTATGGCCTTGTCGGCCTACGCTCTGAGTTTACAAATGATCGTGTTGGCCTTATAGTCCTGTATGTCATATGTATAAATTTGCATATTAGGTTGGGTCGTTCTATGTTGAGTATTCTCTCATGTTTATTCTAGTTATCTCATGACTGCCTTTCCGGCTTATTTACCTATGATAGTATGGCACGAAAGATACGTTATGTTGGTACTCGATTGAGTAAGGTACCAGGTGCCCGTTGCGGCCCATAGGTTTGGGTCGTGACAATGTCGCTAGGAAACTCTTATATTGGATCGAAATAGTCATCGGTCAGTGGTGCTTTACGATCGGCATCGTCTCCAGTAACGACAATCTACTCCATCTCTGCTGCCTTCCCCCTAATTTCTCAGATGTAAGCCGTGGTCTCAATTTTACCAACCCCATAACTCTTACCCTGTTGTATCACATTTTGGAGCAAACCCAAACTTCAGCGAAACTTTTTGTGGCTGGCTCGATGAACCCTTTCTTTTCTCACTCATTAACATCTGCTATCGATTCCACCATCCCAGTTTCTCTCAGCTCTTCTAGGCCCTTTACTAGTCTGCCACCGCAAAGTGGACCTGTTACAAACACAACCTTACAATTTTCCGGCAACCTATTAACCTTTGGAACTTACATTCCTCTATCCTTGACGGAGACCCAAACTCTATCTGTATCTTATAAGCCTCCATTAGCCCAATTACCCCTATTCATCCATTGGCCCAGTTCCTTTCCCTCACCTGCCACCTACATCCCAAATACCCATATACACTTCCCAGGCCTCTATCTGTTATTCTCATATATCATACCTCACAAACCAACCAATTTCAACCTTATTTTCCCAACAAGATGTTAATTCCTTCAATTCTAGATTCCTTAAAACAAAGTTGGATTTCCTTGAGTTTGATGAAAAAAATGTGCGAGGTTGGATTAGGCGCTGTGACTACTTCTTTGATTATTATCAGGTGTCCGAAAATGCTAAAATATCTTGTGTGGCAATTGGTGTGAAGGACAAATTTGATAGTTGATTCAATTATTATGTCATTGACCATGGTGGGGTAGTTTGTTGGAGACAATTTTCCTTATAACTCTGTGAGCATTACTGTTGAGCTGAGCGGTTTTAGTTTTGATGATTAACAAAGGAACACATGCATGAACCAAGTCCCTGGACAGTGTACACAGGTGATAGATAGAATCAAGAAAAAGGCATGCACGTGAAAGGGATAAGTATAAGTGGTTATATCTGATATTCCCTGAACGAAAATGTTGCATATTTGATAAGGAGCAAGGCTCCTTACTTGAAGAGAACTCTATCCAAGATAAGGAAGGAGTTAGAAATTGAAGATAACTAGAACTCTTCCACCAAGGAAGAGTAAAGCATTAGAACTCTAATTAATCTTTATTTACTAACTCTATATATATGAGTTATATTCTCTTTTACAGGTGATGCACACATGCTGAAATTAAGCAAGAATTGAGAGCAAAATAGCAAGGCATTTTGTGAGCAATTCCTGTGAGTTTTAAGGGTGCGATCCTGAAGCTACACGAACCAGATTGAAGAGCCAATTCCATAAAGAGTTTTATGTATCTTTCTTTATTTCTAGTTCAAACTGCAGCAGGCGTTTTGAGTTGTACCTTTCAGCTTTCTTAGAAGCAAATGGTACTAGGTACCTGAGTTGTATCATTCAAGTTAGAGTTAACTTGAGTAGTCGCAACAGCCTGTAGCATGTTGCTACAAAGGTTAGAGTTAATCCTTAGGTTTGCAAGAGGTTGTAAACTAGAGTTGTATCCTTCAAGTTAACTCTTACTTGAAGTAGTCGCAACAGCCTGTGGTGTGTTGCTATAAGGGTTAGAGTTAATCCTTAGGTTTGCAAGAGTTTGTAAACTTTGTTGTTGGATCAGAGTTGTAGTGGCGTGTTTGGAAAAATCCTATTACGTAGTAGGTCGTGGTATTTTTACCTTTTGAGCCGGGTGTTTTCCACATAAAAATACTTGTGTTCTTTACTTTCTGCATTTATTAATCCACAACTGTAGTGTAAGGAATACGTAGAAGAACGAGGTCTTTTTATAATCTGTGCATGCGAAAAATTGGACACCACACAAATCACCCCCCTCTTGTGTGGTATTGAAGTATAAAAAATCAATTGGTATCAGAGCAAGTTATCCTTGAAGGGTCTAACACCTTAGGAAAAGATCAAGATGAGTGCACTACCTGGAAACTATAAAGAGCAATCCACCACTAGGCCACCACTATCCAATGATCACTTGCAGATGACTGATGAATGTTTCAAATGTGGTAAAAAGAACCACATGTCAAGAACTGTCCTATGTGAAAAATCGAGTGGAAAAAGAAAAGATCTAAAAGAAAAAAGAAGGAACAT
Source organism: Nicotiana attenuata (assembly GCF_001879085.1). Classification (NCBI taxonomy): domain Eukaryota; kingdom Viridiplantae; phylum Streptophyta; class Magnoliopsida; order Solanales; family Solanaceae; genus Nicotiana; species Nicotiana attenuata. Next base: position 48,740 of record NW_017674694.1, on the reverse strand, counting down.
GTTGATGATAAGAAGAACTACAAGAAAGGGCCATCCAAAGCAATGATTGGTCCTTGGAAAGACAGGTCAAATGAGGACATTGATGATAATGATGAATGGGCTCTTATAGCAATTCGAGAATCTAAAGATGAACCTAATGAAGAATCTAGATAAGTTTTCTGGACCTTAAGGATAAAATTAAACTCCTTTCTAAAGATAGACTATCAGAATTGTTGCTAACTTTAATTGATGAATCTATGTTCTGAAAAAGAACAGTTGTCAATAGAGTGTAACTTTTTAAAAGCAGAATGCAAAAATCTAGAAATAAATAAACCGAAAGGAAAATACTGCTTGAAGAACTAGGTTCATGCACTTGATACAAATGTCTTAGAACTTAGATCTGAAAATACAAAGTTAAAGTTAGGGACGGGAAAAGAGATAGCCAGTGATATACAACTCAACCTAGAGGATGACTTAAGGAAGGTTAAAGATGAACTATACAAAAATGAAGAAAACGTAAGAGTTTTAAAAGAGGACTTGACAAAGGTTAAACATGAGCTTGATAGAACATGTAAATGGAAAAGTTCCTCCGATGCACTTTCATGGCAACAATAATACCATAGTAGCAACAGAAAGGGACTTAGCTTTGGGAACTCTGCACCTAAATGGGATCCCAAAAATAAGTACCTAACACTCGCTAAGAATAATATTTGCACATAATGTGGAAACACTGGTCACTACAAGAGTGATTGCACTACGAAAGAAAAGGCAAATCAAAAGAACAAAAAAATTTGTTCTAGGGAAAAATAGGCTGCCAAGTTAGGCTAAAAAGAACTTGATTTATCCTTTTGGGTTCCTAAGACTAACCCCCGATTTCTTTTTGCAGATCCAAGTGAAGGGAAGCAGCCAAATATAGTACATGGGTAGTGGTTGTTCTAAGCATATGACAGGAAGCAAGAACCAGTTCCTTTCACTTGAGGACCTTAAAGGAGGTAATGTCTCCTTTAGAAACGGAAAGAAAGGTGAGATCATTGGGGTTGAAAAGGTAGGTAAGACTAATTCTCACTCTATTGAGAATGTCTACTTGATAGATGGGCTGAAGTACAATCTAATTAGTATATCACAATTGTGTGATAGAGATAACATGGTAGCTTTCACCTCTACAAAATGCTTTGTGATTAATCTTACCACCAACTAGATAGTTTTGTAGGGAAAGAGTGAATAGCATATATGTGGTGGATTTGACCACACTTCCAGATAATGAACTCACTTGCCTAAGTGTATTGGACAATGATCCCCTCCTTTGACACAAGAGACTTGGACATGCCAGTCTAAGTCAACTCAACAAACTAGTCTCCATGAACTTGGTGATAGGGCTGCCTAAGTTCAAGGAATATAAAGTTTGTGAGGCTTGTGCAAGGGGGAAGTAGGTAAGATCCTCTTTTAAAAGCAAGAAAATGGTAAGTACTACCAGGATGATGAACTGGTCCATATAGATCTATGTGGACCAATGAGAAAATTGAGCCGAGGTGGTAAGATATATGTTATGATGTGTTTTGATGATTACTCTAGGTTCACTTGGACACTGTTTTTAATATCTAAAGATGAAGCATTTGACATGTTCACTTTATTTGTTAGAAAAACTCAGAAACAACTAGGTAATCAACTTGCATCCATTAGGTCTGATCATGATACTATGTTTAAGAATGCTAAATTTTCCAAATCTTGTGATGAACATGGCATAGATCATAATTTTTCTGCTCCTAGAACTCCACAATAAAAGGAAGTAGTTTAAAAAAAAAGGATTTTGGAGAAAATGACTAGGACTATGTTAGTTGCTAGGAAATTGCCTCATAGCTTCTAGGCAGAAACTATGAACACTGCATGCTACATCATAAATAGGTGCATGACTAGACCTATTATTGAGAAAACTCCCTATGAGTTACTTAAAGAGAGAAAGCCAAATATATCCCATATTAGGGCATTTGGATGCAAGTGCTTTATGCACAATAATGGAAAGGACTCCCTAGGTAATTTTGATCCCAAAAGTGATGAGCGACTATTCTTGGGATATTCTTCACATAGTAAAACTTATAAGATTTATAACAAAAGAACTATGTGTGTAAAAGAAAGCGTACATGTTATTTTTGATGAAACTAACATTCTTTCTGAGAGGCATGAACAAGATGATGAAGCAATTGGGCTGGTAAGAAACTCAAATGAAACCACAGCCTTGCCTGAAGCTGCACCAAAAGAAGGAACATGTGATGGAACATGTCCTTCCACCCAGGGCAACATGACAGAGGGAGCTGAACAGAGAGGAAGTGATCCTTAAACCTCGGGGAAACTTGTCCATGAACATGTTCCTCAACAACAAAACATTGAAAAAACATCTAGGGGAAACCAGCTGGTTTTAAAACCTACAAGTATCAAAGTTCTCAACCCATTTGGAAACATAATCATTGATCCAACCTCTGGAATCAAAACCAGATCTTCTTTAAAGAACCTCTGTGCTTTTGGTGCTTTTTATCTCTTATTGTACCCAAGAATGTTTCTAAGGCTTTGCAGGATGCAGGCTGGGTGAATGCAATGCAAGATAAATTCAACCAATTCGAGAGGAGTCAAGTTTAGAATCTGGTACCAAGACCCAAGGACATATCAGTGGTAGGAACTAAATGGGTCTTCAGAAAAAAACTTGATGAATATGGAGAAGTTACAAGGAACAAGGCAAGATTGGTGGTTCAAGGATATAGTCAAGAGGAGGGCATAGACTATGATGAGACTTTTGCTCCAGTTGCAAGATTGGAAGCAATTAGACTCCTTATAGCCTTTGCTGCTTACATAGAATTCACTCTCTATCAGATGGATGTCAAGAGTGCCTTCCTCAATGTCTATCTAAAAGAAGAAGTGTTCATCAAACAACCTCCTGGCTTTGAGAGCAAGGAATGTCCTTATCATGTGTACAAGCTTGACAAGGTACTTTATGGGCTCAAGCAGGCTCCAAGAGCATGGTATGAAAGACTGTCTAAATTCTTGCTTGATTATGGCTACAAGAGAGGTAAAATTGATAATACATTATTCTTGAAAGAAAAAGGTAAAGATCTCTTGGTAGTTTAGATATATGTTGATGATATAATCTTTGGAGCAACTACAGATAGGTTAAGTAAAGAATTTGCTAAGCTAATGGGGAGTGAATTTAAAATGAGTATGATGGGTGAGCTTAATTTCCTTTAGGCTTACAAATTAAACAAAATTTAAATGGAACTATGATCCATTAGCAAAAGTATGTGAAAGGATTGCTTAAAAGGTTTAAAATGGAAGATTTCAAAGAAATTGACACTCCTATAGCAATTGCCACGAAATTGGATATGGATGAACTTGGTTCATCTGTTGATCAGAAGATGTATAGGGGAATAATTGGCTCTTTATTATATCTCACTGCTAGTATACCTGACATTGTTTTCAGTGTAGGCCTTTGTGCTAGATTCTAGGCAAATCCAAAGGAGTCTCACTTGATTTCTGTCAAGAAGATCTTGAGATACCTAAAAGGCACCATGATCTCTACCTATGGTATCCAAAAGGTAGAAATTTCAACTTAGTGGGATATGATGATGCAGATTATGAAGGTTTTCTTGTGGATAGAAAGAGCAGTTCAGGTATGGCACACTTCTTGGCTCATGTCTTGTGTCTTGGTCCACCAAAAAGCAAAATTCTGTGGCCTTATCTATTGCTGAAGCTGAGTATGTGGTTGCTACATCATGTTGTCCTCAATTATTGTGGATTAAAGAGGAATTAATGGACTTTGGAATTGATGTAGGATGTATCCATATTTTTTGTGACAATACTAGTGCAATCAGTATGACCCAAAATCTGATCTACACAAAAGAACTAAGCACATAAATGTTAGACATCGTTTTCAAAGGGATATTTGAGAAGTGTTTGATCACTGTGGAACTTTGTGCTACTGATAAGAAAATTACTAACATCTTCACAAAAGCTTTGAGTAGGGATCACTTTGAAAGGAACATGTTAGATTAGGATGATTAAGGACACCTAAAAGAAATCGATTCTAGCTCAATGATTTGTTAGATAATTTATAAATTTTGTGAATAATTAGATTCGATATTGCTCAATCTCATGCTTTTATCAGTATACTCTTGTGACAACAACATCCCAGTAAAATCTCACCAAGTGGGGTCTGGGGAAGGTAGTGTGTACGCAGACCTTACACCTACCCCGATAGGGCAGAGAGGCTATTTTCGATAGACCCTCGGCTCAGGAAGATGGAAATAAAACAAGAAGAGATAATTCATCAGTATCATCAACATAAACCATAGAAATAATAACAGCATCATAAAAACCATAATATCCTGACATGTGTTAAAATGTCCCACTGATGCCTATTGATATTATCCTTATTTTCTTGGAAAAAATTAGTCTTATACAAGAGAACTTTCAGTGAAGAACCTGGTTCATCGAGCTTATAAGGTATGTATTCTACATTCCGCATAATTTGAAATAACTGCATATGGATCATGAACTGAAAATCCACTTTATCCCAAACTACTTTCTAACCAATTAGTTACAAACAAACCAATTTCACCAAGAGTCTCACATGCCATAATTGTCAAAATATTTGGTGAAGAGTCCAACGTCTTTTCAAACTGAAACTTCTAATGTTATTAGACTTCTAGACTTAAAAAGGTGTCGTATACACTCAACCTTTCCCCCCTGAAAACCCTTCCTCACCATCCAAAGGACCTTCACCCACGCTTTCAACCACCCAAACCCCCAAGAAAAAACATATCAAAATGATTGCACAAAAAATAGTAGTAAGCAAAGAACAAGCCAAGAAATTGAATGAGAAGCTACAAGCCAGTCAAGCAAAAGAACCACAAAATTCTGATGCTCTGGTCTGCGACTGAGGGGGAAGAACCAGTTTTTTCTGAAACTGAACAGGTAACCTCTAAGTTTCCCACCATAGAGTTTGGTTCTGAAATTGCAGAAACTCTTGAGAATCAGTTTGTTTTGGTTGGGTCTATGGCTGCTATTGAAAAGGAAAATGTTAATTAAATGCATTGGGTGGTAAAAATGAAAAATAAAAATAAAAAGAGAGCAAGGGTATTGAAGTAGTTATGAGGGGAAAGGGAGAATAAAGAGTTTGTTGGAGCTCATTCACCTACTCTTGTTGGTTTGACTGAAGAAGCTGGAGCAATGATTGTATGGCGTGAAGAGATTAGTGATAATGAGGAGACAATAGATGAGAGTATGGGGATAGAATCACGAGAGATAGGTGATGGTTCTGGTGATAGAAGTGTAGCAGATGGGCTGGTTAGGTTAAGGAAACAGTTTCTCGAACCAGTTCCTTCTCTTACTAAATAGACAAGAGTCCCGTTCTACTGCAAAAGGTGTCAGATAGTTACAATTAAAGGAAGAGCAAAGTTGGAAAGACTGCAGGAAAGGGCATGGGTGGTATTAAGAGAAAGAGCGATCCTTCTATCCCTGTAGCAGCTCCTTCCACAAGAGGAAGAACTAAAAGGAGACAGAAGAAGCTGAGTAAGGCCAATGTAAAAAGGCCTTAGCTGAGAGTGCCAAGAAAGTCACTTAAAAAGAAATTGGTAAGCAAAGTGGAGTAGTCCAAATTGAGGAGATGAACCTGGTTCATGAGGATAAAGATAAAGATGTAGAAGTACGCACACCTAGTGCCAAAAAACGGAAGACTTCTCAAAAGAATTCCCAAGAAACAAAGGTTGTGGTAGAGGGTTCAATTGTGAGTAAAATAACCACGTCTACCAAAAGGAGTAAGAAGGCTCAAATAGTGGAAGAAAACGGTTAAGGATGTTGAGATTGAACGATTGAAGACTAGGTTTGCTGATGTAGAGGCTGAGAGAGGCTATCTCAAGTGTGAGCTTGCAAAGTAAAAGGAGAAGAATGGTGGTATTCTTCAAGATATGCTGAAACTGCTTTAAGCCAAGAACCAAGAACCTGTTCCTTCCTAGTGCTATTCTTCCTAGCCCAACTGTAACCAGTGACCCAAGTGAGATTTTTTTTTTTGCTCATGGTTCTATATTTTTGTTTCTTCTTATGCTTTGTGGTAGTATCTTATCAATAAATGAAATTCACTTCTTTTACTCTAATTGTTTGTTGATATTTCTTAGTTGGCTAATATCCTTAGATTGATAAAGAGAAAATTGAATCCAAGATTGCATTTGAAGTAACCCAGTGGCCATGAGTGATATCTGTAAAAATCTGGTTACCTAGCTTAATTATGCAACTTTTCGATTATGCCAAAAGGGGGAAGATAGGTTGTGCTTTAGCTTTGGACTGTGATGTTTATAACCATTGAACCTAGTCCTTGATGATCTGTGACTTTAAATGAAAAGTGTTCTGACATTGTGTTTGATGTTGAGCTGAGCTAAAACAGGTTCCATACTTTTGAAAAGCACATAGTTTGTCATCATCAAAAGGAAAAGTTTGTTGACCTGAGCAGTTTTAGTTTTGATGATTGACAAAGGAACACATGCATGAACCAAGTCCATGCACAGTGTACACAGGTGACAAACAGAATCAAGAAAAGGCATGCATGTGAAAGGGATAAGTATAAATGGTTATATCTCATATTCCCTGAACAAAAAGGTAACATATTTGATAAGGAGCAGGACTCTTTACTTGAAGAGAACTCTATCCAAGATAAGGAAGAAGTTAAGAGTTGAAGATAACTAGAACTCTTCCATCAAAGAAGAGTAAAGCATTAGAACTCTAATTAATATTTATTTACTAACTTTATATATATGAGTTGTGTTCTCTTTTAAAGGCGATGTACACATACTGAAGTCAAGAATTGAGAGCAAATAACAAGGCATTTTGTGAGCAATTCCTGTGAGTTTTGAGAGTGCGATCCTGATCTACACGAACCGGATTGAAGAACTTCCATAAATAGTTTTGTGTGTCTTTCTTTATTTCTAGTTCAAAGTGTAGCCGATATTTTGAGTTGTACCTTTCAGCTTTCCTAGAAGCAAATTGTACTAGGTACCTGAGTTGTATCATTCAAGTTAGAATTAACTTGAATTAGTCGCAACAACCTGCAGCGTGTTGCTACAAGGGTTAGAGTTAATCCTTAGGTTTGCAAGAGGTTGTAAACTAGAGTTGTATCTTTCAAGTTAGAGTTAATTTAAAGTAGTCGCAATAGCCTGTGACGTGTTGCTATAAGGGTTAGAGTTAATCCTTAAGTTTGCAAGAGTTTATAAACTTTATTGTTGGCTCAGAGTTGTAGTGAAGTGCTTGGGAGAATCCTACTGGGTAGTAGGTCGTGGGTTTTTTCACCTTTTGAGCCGGGTGTTTTCACGTAAAAATACGTGTGTTCTTTACTTTCCGCATTTATTATTATGCAGCTGTAGTGTAAGAAACACGTAGAAGAATCGGGTCCTTCGATAATCCGTGCACGTGAAAAATTTGACACTACACAAATCACTCCCCCTCTTATGTGGTATTGAAATATAAAATATCAGTTATGATAGTACTGGCCCTAATATGTCATCACAATTATTAATTGCCTACTAAAGTGGGCTGATGTCACTAGCTATCAAAATAGATTTGAGGACCTCCGTTGCTGAGTTCAGGTGGTGCGACCACATTTGGATGAATTGTATTTTGTGACATATTTTGTTGGTGGTCTTAAGGAAGATATATGGCCGTCAATTTAGATGGCTAACCCCCACACACTGGTGGCAACATATTACATGGCTAAGTTATATGAAAAATCTTCGAATGCTCTTGCCAAGACCAATGTGCAAAAGTTTCCTAGATCCAGCCCTTATGTTCCGATGTTTAAGGCCCAAAACCCAGTACACATCCTACCCAACAAAGGAAAAACAGTACCTGCCAAAGCTCTTGGCCCAAAACCAAACCTGGAAACATTACGAGCAATGAACCTCTATTATAAATGTCATGACAAATACCATATGGGACATCAATATAAGCCTAAAACATTGAACGCGTCGGAAGGATAAGAGTACGTTAATATGGCTGAAGTAGAGGATCTAGTGGAGGTAATTGAAGGGGAAGAGGATGTTGATCAAGCTGGGATTTCCTTAAATATTATTTTGGGCCTAAACCAAGCTCCAACAATGATAGAAATTGCGGGGTTAGCTAAGAAGCAGTTAGTAGTAGTCTTGATTGATACTGGGTCTACCCACAACTTTGTGGACCTAAAATTGGTGAAACAATTGATGCTTAAGACTGAGCCCATGACTAGGCCCATACGAGTTAAGGTGGCAAAAGGACAGTTCATGCGCTGCAATTTAATTTGTCCAATTTTAAATGGAAAATGAACAATAGAATTTTTTCATTTGATTCGCGAGTTCTTAAGGCGAGAGTTGCTGATATTATCCTTGGCATGGATTGGATTGACACGATGGCCCCAATTGTTTTGCATACACGACCCTACAATATGTCTTCTGTTAAAGATGAAGTTGGTCACATTAGTGGGTTGTAATGTTTCAGGGCCTAATGAACTATGTGACATCAAGTCCATACAGAAATATCTGAAAATGGGTCAATGCACAATTTAAGCCAAATTGACAAAAATAAAGACTGATGCTACAAGTGATGGGTCTCCCAGACAAGTCCAACAGCTATTAGAAGAGTATGCAGATATTTTTTCAGGAGCCCAAAGGTCTTCCCCCAATAGAGATCTTGTGATCATGCAATTGAAATTGTACCAGGATCTAAGCATGTAAACCAAAGATCTACAGGTACTCCTTTGAGCAGAAGAATATCATAGAAAAGATGGTTAAGGAGATGATAGAGGCCCAGACCATTTCCTCCAATACCTCACCCTTTGCGTCTCCTATCACTTTAGTTAAAAAGAAATATGCAACTTGGAATTTTTTTGTGGATTAACGGAGACTAAATGACATTACCATAAAAAAATAAATATGTGTTTCCGGTGGTTGAGGACCGTTTAGATGAATTGAATGGAGCCCAAATTTTCTCTAAATTGAATGTAAGATCCAATTATCACCAAATTCGGATGAGTCGGGAGATGAATAGAAGACTGCTTTTCCTACTCACCACGAACTGTGGGAGTTCAAGGTGATGCCTTTTGGGTTAACAAATATCCCAGCCACGTTCCAATCCTTGATGCATGAGGTATTTGGCCCCTTTTTAAGAAAGTTTTTCCTTGTGTTTTTTGATCACATACTCGTGTATATATTAGTTTAAGCTATCATCTTCAGCATTTACAACAAGTTTTTGAGTTGTTGAGGATCAACAAATTATTTGCTAAGTTGTCTAAATGCAAATTTGCCGAAGCCCAAGTAGAATACTTGGGCCATATAATCTCTGAAAAACGGGGTGAGCACTGACCCAGCCAAAGTGGAGGCCATGGTCAACTGGCCATACCCTATATCAGTCAAGGAATTGCGTGATTTTCTTAGGATTATCAGGTATTAGAGGAGGTTCATTAACATGTTTGTCATCATAAGCAAGCCCTTAACTGAACTCCTCAAAAAAGGAGGCGTCCACTGGAATGAACTTGCAACTAAGGCATTTGATGAACTCAAGAATGCTATGGTTCAAGCCCAGTACTTGCCTTACCAGACTTCTCTATTCTGTTTGTTGTTGAGGTTGATGTTAGTGGTATGAGTGTGGGTGATGTAATAATGCAAAGGAACATGGCAATCACTTTTCTTAGCCAAGCTCTAAGCTCAAAACACCTAGGTCTGTCTACTTATGAGAAAGAACTAACTGCACTGTTGCTAGCAGTAGAAAAATGAAGACATTATTTACAACCCAGTCACTTTATCATCCGCACAGATCATTTCAGTCACAAGTTTTTGCGAGATCAAAGGATTACAACATTCTTACAACATATAGGAATTTCTAAGCTTATAGGCCTAAGCTATGAATTACAATATAGAAAAAGGGAAGAAAATGTTGTGGCAGATGCATTAGCTAGCATTTTTTAGGCTAAGGAGGCAACTGAAGAGTGTTATGGGTTAACTGTAGTACAACCTAAATGGGCTAGTGACATAACTGATAGCTATGATGTTGATCAAGACGCTCAACACATTTTAGCCCAGATGCTGATAGACACCAATGCACTTCCAACCACCAAGGTGTAGAATGGCATAATTAGGATCAATGGAAAAGTCTTTGCGGGGAGCAATGGTCAACTAAGGGAAAAACTTATTGACCAAATGCACTCTACCCACTAGGGTGGCCATTCAGGAATTTTGGGAGCTCAGAAAAGAATAAGAGCTTTATTCTATTGATAAGCTGCTATCCGATGTCACAGAAAAGGTTCAAAGTTGTGAAACCTGTCAAAGGAACAAGGGTGAACATGTGTCACGACCCAAAATTTAACCGTCGTGATGGCCTATCGTGGAACTAGGCAAGCCACAACTCAACATCTCAACACAGTAAAATCTTTGAACATAAAAACGGAAGCATTTTAATATTAAAGAAAAACCTTTTTGAAAATGGAAATAATCCCAAAATATGATACAATCCATCCCAAAACCTAGGTTTCACAGAGTACATGAGCGTCTAAACCAGAATACAGTCCACTACAGTATCTAGGGAATAAAAACTGAAAATATAGATAGAAATAAAGAAGGACAGTCAAGGCCTGCAAACGCCATGCGGCTACCTCGATAGTCTCCTAGATCTGACTCCATAATTAGCAGCCTCTGTGACCAGAAGCGCCTGGATCTGCACACGAGGTGTAGGGAGTAACGTGAGTACAACCAACTCAGTAAGTAACAAGTCCAACCTTTGGACTGAAAGGTAGTGACGAAGTCTACCGATACAGGTAAATAGAAATAACAGTGCAAAAACGTAGGCGTGCTTTCAAATTAAATAGATAGCTCAAAATAGTGAAATAGATCAGATCTGAACAATATGAAGAATATAACTCTTCTATTTCTACATGCCAATGCACATACTGTATGTGATGCACCGTGCTGTCATCCTCATGTGCTCACACTCTCAAATGCTCAACCTCTCTGTACTGTATATGGCCCAAACGGCCCAGGGAAGATCCATGCCGGAATATATACATCACTGGCCATAAGTCACCCAGTACCGAGGAAGGCCAATCCAGCCCTGTGAAGAAGATCCATCTTCAGGTATCAAGTACTTCAGACAAGATCCATGACCAGGGAAGATCCATCCCTCAATAGTATCAACCGCGCTCACTAGGGGTGTGTACAGACTCCGGAGGGGCTCATACAGCCCAAGCGCTATCATAACATCAGTATAACTGCTGCGGCGTGCAGCCCGATCCTATAACTATAACTCATAATCAGGCTCTCGGCCTCACTCAGTCATCAATATCTCCACTCTCACTCACGGGCTCAAAATATCATGAAAATTAGCCCGAAACAATAATAGGATGAATCAATAAATAACAACTGAGACTGAGATATGATATAAAATGAATGTATATGACTAAGTACGAATCATCAATAAAATCGGTAAAGTTGACAGAAAGAAACGACTACTATGGGTCCCAACAGTACCGGCATAAAGCCTAAACATGATATCTAGCATGATTGGCAGCTCAATTACTTTATCACATGATGAAAATACGGATATCAACAAGATAGTATCACTAAACGGTGCCATGGAACCAACCAGGTCACAATTCTCACGGTGCACGCTCGCACGCCCGTCACTTGGCATGTGCGTCACCTCAATACCAATCATATAACACATAATTCGGGGTTTCGAACCCTCAGAACCAAGTTTAAAAGTGTTACTTACCTAAATCCGGGCAAAACTCTACTCCAAAATGCCTTTGCCTCTCAAATCGGTCTCGAAACGTCCCGAATCTAGCCACAAGTAGTACAATACAATCAATATAGGCTAATGGGATCAATTCCACAAGAAAAGTACTAAATTATAGCCAAAAATCCGAAATTGGCTTAAACTCGGCCCCTTGGCCCACATCTCGAAATCCGACAAAAGTCACAAAACCCGAAAGACTATTCACTCACGAGTCTATCCATACCAAATTTTCCAAAATCCAACATCAAATGGTCATCCAAATCCCCAAAGTTCATTCTCCAAATTCCTAGCCTCAAACCCCCAAAATCCACTTAAAAAACACACTAACTAGGTAGGAAATCAGTGGGGAAACATCATTATTGAAGATAAATGAACACAAGGATCTTACCTCAGTAATATCTTCAAAAACCTCCGAGCTCAAAATGATGAAAATGGTGAAGAATCTCGAAGTCTCGTATTTATATGTTCTGCCCAGGCCTTTCGCACCTGCGGCCATATTTCCGCACCTGCTGAACCGCTCCTGCGGTGATTCCTCTGCTTCTGCGGAATTCACTTAAATCACTGGGCTCGCACCTGAGCTCCCGGTGTCGCACCTGCAGAGGCGCTTCTGCGGCGCTACATCTGCTTCTGTGGAAACAGCGTTCCCTTCCAAACCTTCAAACTCCGCACCTGCGGCCTTTTCGCCGCATCTGCGACCTCGCAGGTGCGGAATGAACATCACACTTGCGGCCAGTTCCATCTCCACCCCGCCCACTTTTGAGGCTCCTTCTCCGCTTCTGCGGGCTCACACCTGCGGTGCCCTTTCCGCAGGTGCGGTTATCCCCGGGACCTCAATCAAACATACCAACAAGTCCTAAATCACGATACGGACTTAGTCGGATCCTCAAATCACCTCAAACAACCTCAAAAACACGAATTCAAGTCTAATGAACTTTGAAATTTCCAAATTCTACAAACAACGCCGAAACCTAACAAATCATGTCTGATTGAACTCAAATTTTGCACACAAGTTATAAATGACACCACTAACCTACTCCAACTTCTGAAAATCCAATTCGACCCCGATATCAAAAAGTCCACTGCCGATCCAACTTTCCAAAATTTCAACGTTCACAAATTCAAGCCTAATTCTACTACGGACCTCCAAAACACAATTCGGACGCGCTCCTAAGTCCAAAATCACCTAACCGAGCTAACAGAACCATCAAAATTCAAATCCGAGGTCCTCTAAACATAAGTCGACATCCGGTCAACTTTTCCAACTTAAGCTTTCAATTAAGAGACTAAGTGTCTCAATTCACTCTGAAATCTCTCCGGACCCGAACCAACTAACCCGGTAAGTCATATAACAGTTGTAGAATACAAAAGGAACAGTAAATGGGGGAATGGGGCTACAACTCTCAAAACGACCGGCCGGATGGTTACATCCTCCCCTTCTTAAACAAACGTTCGTCCTCGAACGGGTCTAGAAACATACCCGAAGTCTCAAATAGGTGTAGATATCTGATTCGCATCTCCCGCTCGGTCTCTCAAGTAGCTTCCTCCACGGGTTGACCTCTCCACTGCACCTTCACTGAAGCTATATCCTTTGACCTCAACTTTCAAACCTGCCGATCCAAAATGGCCACCGGTTCCACATCATAAGTCAAATCACCATCCAACTGAACCGTGCTGAAATCCAAAACATGAGACGGATCGTTGATGTACTTCCGGAGCATAGAAACATGAAACACTGGATGCACGCTCGACAAACTAGGTGGTAAGGCAAGCTCTTAGGCCACCTCTCCAATCCTCCGAAGCACCTCAAACGGCCCAATGAACCGAGGGATCAACTTGCCCTTATTCCCAAATCTCATAACACCCTTCATGGGTGAAACATTCACCAGAACCTTCTCCCCAACCATGTAAGACACATCACGAACCTTCCTATCAGCATAACTCTTCTGTCTCGGCTACACCGTGTGAAGCCGCTCCTGAATCAATTTTACCTTGTCCAATGCATCCTGAACCAAGTCTATACCTAAAATCCTAGCCTCACCCGGCACAAACCAACCCATCGGAGATCTACACCACCTCCCATATAAAGCCTCATACGAAGCCATCTGAATGCTCGAATGATAACTGTTATTGTAAGAAAACTCCGCGAGCGGCAGAAACAGGTCCCATGAACCCCCAAAATCAATGACACAAGCGCGTAGCATGTCCTCCAATATTTGAATAGTGCACTCGGACTGTACGTCCGTCTGAGGGTGAAATGCTGTACTCAACTCAACCTGAGTGCCCAAATATCGCTGCACGGCCCTCCAAAACTGCAATGTAAACTGCGTGACTCTATCTGAAATGATGGAAATAGGCACACCGTGAAAGTGAACAATCTCTCTGATGTAAATCTCAGCCAACTGCTATGAAGAATAAGTAGTACCAACTGGAATGAAATGCGCGGACTTGGTCAGCCAATCCACAATCACCCAAATAGCATCGAACTTCCTCAAAGTCTATGGGAGCCCAACTACGAAATCCATGGTGATCCTCTCCCACTTCCACTCTAGAATCTCCATCCTCTGAAGCAATCCACCCTGCCTCTGATGCTCATATTTTACTTGCTGACAGTTGAGACACCGAGCTACAAACCCAACTATATCCTTATTCATCCTCCTCCATCAATAGTGCTGCCTTAAATCCTGATACATCTTCGCGGCACCCGGATAGATGGAATACCGCGAGCTGTGGGCCTCCTCAAGAATCAACTCCCATAGCCCATCTACATTGGGCACACATATTCGGCCCTGCATCCTCACCCCATCATCTCTAATAGTCACATCTCTTGCATCATCGTGCTGAACCTTGTCCTTGAGGACAAGCAAATGAGGATCATCATACTGGCTCTCTCTGATGCGATCAAATAAGGAAGACCGAGAAACCACACAAGCTACTGGGCTCCGAAATATCCAATCTCACAAACTGGTTGTCCACGGCCTGAACAACAACTGTAAGAGGTCTCTCACCAATAGGAATGGATGCAAGACTACCCATAGTCACTGCCTTCCTACTCAACGCGTCGGCCACCACATTGGCCTTTCCCGGATGATACAGAATAGTGATATCATAGTCCTTTAGCAGCTCCAACCATCTCCGCTGCCTCAAATTGAGATCCTTCTGTTTGAACAAGTGCTGGAGGCTACGATGATCAATAAATACCTAACAAGACACACAATAGAGATAGTGCTCCAAATCTTCAACGCATGTACAATGGCGGCCAACTCCAAATCATGAACAGGGTAGTTCTTCTCATAGGGCTTCAACTAGCGCGAAGCATAAGCAATCACTCTACCCTCCTGCCTCAAAACACAGCCAATAACGATTCGAGAAGCATCACAATATACTGTAAAAGAACTCGAAGCCGATGGTAGAACTAGATTTGGAGTTGTGCTCAAGGTAGTCTTGAGCTTCTGAAAACTCTCCTCACACTCATCCGACCACCTGAAAGGAGCACCCTTTTGGGTCAATTTGGTCAAGGGAGATGCAATAGACGAGAAACCCTGCATGAAGCAACAGTAATAACCAACCAAACAAACAAAGCTCTGAATCTCTGTAGCTGAGGACAGTCTAGGCCAACTCTGAACCACTCTATCTTCTTCGGATCTACCTGAATACCCCCACTGGACACCACATGTGATAACTATGGATTTTTGCCTATCTTATGCTCTCTTTTGCTTAGGTTTTGGATAAAAAATGTGTAAACGTATTCCCAAAAACTGACTTATTGTGCTTGTCTGCAGGGTTTGGTCAAAAAGAAGTAAAGAAAGCCATAATCAACTCATGGAGGAGTTAAAACTGCACAAGTTCAAAGCTGAGATAAAAGCACTGACCGCGAAGGAAAAGAGCGGCCACGGAAGATACATAGCTGAAGCGGCCATAATTACGCGGTCCGCGGAATCGAGGTTCAGAGAAGATGTTTTGGGTGCAACAGAGACCGCTGACCGCGATGAAAAAGTGCGGCCGCGGAATACCTAACGCGGCCGCGATGGTATTTCCACTGAGAGCGGCGATCAAGGTTCAGAGACCCTGCAAAGTGAGCCTAACTGAGGAGCACGGTCCGGTTTCGAATTGCGCGGCCGCGGTTGAGGCTAACCTGAGGCGATAACCTTTACGCTGTTCGCGAAATCAAGTCCAAACCAAGCACAAAAAGTGAGGAAATGCGGTCCGCGCTTGTTTTGCACGCCCGCGAAAGTCCTTATGCTGAGGCGCTCATTATTTCGCTGACAGCAGAACCTCTGCAAGGGTATTTTTGTCCAGTAATTTCAGTTGTGTATAAATAGTTCTTTTTCACATTTTTAGGTCATCTTTTGTATGAGGAGCTCGTGAACAGCCGTATTTTACTACTTAGAAGTAATTTTAGAGCAACTTTAACTATTAATCTTAGATTTTATTCTTGTAATTAACTTTTATGGCTTATATTTCATCTCCATCTTTGATTTATACCTTGATTATGAGTAGCTAAACCCATTAGCTAGGATTGTGGCCCAACCCTAGTGTGGGTATTTAATGGGTCTTCAATTTTAGGGCTTAATTGTTTATGGGTTAATGATATTTAGCTTGATCCATGCTTTAATTGTTGAATTGGTGGTTGCAAACACTGATTCGTGCCTTTATGACTTAGACTCTTCTTGAGAAAGAGAGACTAAGTCTAGGAAATTCAGGCTAACAAGGGATTGGGGTGCATTCAAGAGATTGATAGCCCCAATTAAAGGGTTAAACCTAGAGATAGTAATACCCGACTTGAGCCAATTTTGCTTGCATTGTTTGAACACCCATAGAAAGCCAATTAGGGAAAAGTCACTCAAACTACCGAGAGGTATAGAGTGAGTAACTATGTGTAAAGGTTATATCATGATCCCAAATATAAATAGTTTGTCCTAAATTCTAGACCCCATTAGATACTCGCCTAGGTGTAAGTCACTTCCCTAGTGCTTCTTATCAATTGAGAAAAATCCTACAAAAACATTGTACTTAGATTACTTTCAGCAATCAGTAGCATTAAAAGTAGAATAGAAACAAATCCAAACATGGTTAGAAGTGCAATTAAGAGCAACACGCATAGCTAGATTGGATAGAAACCCAACTCCCAACCAATATTAGCTCTTTGTGGATATCGATCCCGACCTTTCGGCTAAAAGCTGCATCGACCACTCTTTGCCATTTTATAGTGGTATAGGGTTGGAGCCGATCACTTTTTGGCACCATTGCCGGGGAGCTAAACGGTTTTGGCTATCTATCTGACTAGTTGTGTGTCTTGTTTTTCTTTCCTTCTATTTTACTAACTTGTGTGAGTTAATTGATTCAGGTACAACATGGCAAATAATGATCCTATTTGAAATGTTCTCCCGGGGGAGGAGGTAGATGGTAATGCTGAAGATGAGGTGCCTCTAGTACCTCAAGCTCAAAGAAGAGGCCGCCAGGCCAATGACAACATTCCAGACCCTCCCCCAGTTCCTCCGCGAGTAGCTCCTTGGGTGCTTCCAAATGAAGGCTACGCAAGTGCAATTGTCCCACCCCGGATCCGGGCGGGCAATTTCCAGATTACAAATGTTATTTTGACTTTATTGGAGCAACGAGGGTACTTCACAGGCGCTACCCATCAAAATGCATATAAACATCTAAAGGGCTTTGTGGATACCTGCTGGGGAAGCAAACAGACAAATGTGTCAGAGGATGCATTGAGACTGAGATTGTTCCCTTTTTCATTTAGAGGGAAAGCTTTGGACTGGATCGAAAGACTTCCCAACCATTCCATTACTACATGGAATGAGTTGGACAACAAGTTTATAGCCAAGTTTTTCTCGCCGGGGCATATGGCGACATTGAGAGATGAGATCTTGGCCTTCAAACAGGGACCTAATAAACCATTTCATGAGATCTGGGAAAGGTATCAGACGATGGTGAAATAATGTCCGAACAATGACATGACCGAAGCAATGATCCAACAAACATTCTACCGTGGCATCAACATGACCAATCCGTGTGTAGTGAACCAACTAGCAGGGGGAAACTTTATGAACACACCTTATGCTGAGGCATGTGAGCTATTGGATGAGATGGCAGATACTTCCTCGGCGTGGCAAAGTCGAGCTAATGTGCCACAAGGTGATCCCACTGTCATTCACCTGCACAAAGAGCTCCATGACCACGGCCAAGCAATAGCAGAGTTGACTACAACAATGAACCAGTTGGCAAAAGCTCAATTGCAGCAAGTTCAAGCGCCAAGACAAGTGAACGCCATGAAAGGGGTAAATATGATGGTCAATAAGAGGCGACAAAGAGGTCAACAAAGCCTAGGAAATCCGGATCAATATGAGCAGGGTAGTAGTGGTTTCAACCAAGATGATGGGTATGATGATCAAAGTGAAGAAGTTCAGTATGTGAACAACTACCAAGGACAATGGGGCAATGCTCCGAATCAACAACAACAGTGGAGATCCCAAGGAAATTGGGGGAATCAAAACCAACAAGGAAATTGGAACAGTGGTAACAACAACAACCAAAACAACTAGGGGAACAACAATCAGAATTGGGGCAACCAGGGCAACTGGGGAGGAAACAATAACCAAGGGGGTTGGAATAATGGTAATCAAGGGAATCAGGGGTCGGGCTTTCAAAGGCCTCCGATGTATCAACAACCAAACAACCCGCCTCCATTTCCGTCTCAAGGTCCTAGCTCGTCAAACAATGAGATGGGAAGGATTGAGTTGATGTTTGAGCAAATGATGAAGAAGAATGCCGACTCTGATGCCAGTTGGCATCCCATAATACTTCTATCTGAAACTTGGAGGTTCAACTTGGCCAGATTTCGCAATCTTTGAACACTCGCCCTAAGGGGGTGCTACCTAGTGACACGGTAGTAAACCCGAAGGGTGGGAACAATACCGGGCATTCAATGGCGGTGATCACAAGAAGCGGTAGAGGTGGTGAAGTAAATACCTCCAAGCAAAAAGAAGTTGTGAGTGATGAGGTTGAAGTGCAAAATGATGATGTTCCAATAGTTGATGAGCAAGTGAGTGAAGAGAATTTGAATGCTGAAGTGAGAATTGATATTCATGACAATGAGGTGGAGACTCAAAATGATGTGAACCCATCTAGGGAACACGTGATAGACATATCGGAAATGGTAGTGCCCAAGGATAAGGCTCCTTTGCCAAGGCCTCCTCCACCTTACCCTCAAATACTTGCAAAGCAAAAGAATGAAAACCAATTCAAGAAGTTTATTGAGATGATGAAAAGCTTGCGGATCAATGTGCCCTTAGTGGAAGCTTTTGAGCAAATGCCGGGATATGCCAAGTTTATGAAAGATTTGGTGACTAAAAAGAGATCTATGGATTGTGAGACCATCAAAATGACTCATCAAGTGAGTGCAATTGTGCACTCGATGGCTCCAAAGCTTGAAGATCCCGGCGCATTTACCATTCCAAAGGCCTTATGTGATTTGGGAGCAAGTATAAATGTGATGCCTTACTTTGTATTCAAAACTTTGGGTATTGGTCAACCGAGAGCTACTTCAATGAGATTGTAAATGGCGGATCGAACAATAAAGAGGCCGCTTGGTATTATTGATGATGTTCTTGTCCGGGTTGAATTTTGCCTGTAGATTTTGTGATTCTCGACTGCGAAGTCGACTATGAGGTGCCTATAATATTGGGAAGGCCTTTCCTAGAATCAGGGAAGGCATTGGTTGATGTGGAAGCAGGGGAGCTTACCTTCCGGGTGGGTGACGAAAAAGTTATCTTCCACGTTTGCAAATCGATGAGGCAACCAAATAGTACTGAAGTTTTCTCTTTTGTGGATCTTGTGATGGAGGTGATAGTTGATGACACGAGTGCCATGATCAATGTGGAGGATCCTTTGGAAGCTGTATTGTTGAACCATGATGTGACTGAGGATGAAGGCTTGGTAAAGCATGTCAATGCTTTGCACGGAATTGGTTCTTACTCCTATGAGCCCCATAACCTTTCCTTGGATCTTGAGAACAGAAAGACTCCACTAACAAAGCCCTCAATCGAGGAACCTCCCGTATTGGAGTTAAAGCCTTTGACTTCACACCTCAGGTATGAATTCTTGGGCCCTAGTTCAACTTTACCTGTTATTCTTTCTTCGTGCTTAACTAACGTGTAGGTAGATGCCACCCCGGAGGTGCTCCAAAGAAGGAAGAAGGCAATTGGTTGGACTCTAGCTGATATTTGGGGAATAAGCCCCGCCTTTTGCATGCACAAGATTATACTTGAAGATGATGCCAAATCCTCTGTGGAACATCAAAGGAGGTTGAACGAGGCTATGCAAGAGGTCGTAAAGAAGGAAGTTATCAAGTGGCTAGATGTAGGGGTTGTGTACCCCATCTCGGATAGTTCTTGGACTTTTACCGGTACAATGTGTGTCGAAGAAGGGTGGTATGACTGTGGTCACAAATGAGCAAAATGAGTTGATCCCCACTAGGACTGTTACCGGATGGAGGGTATGCATGGACTACCGGAAGCTGAATAAAGTGACCCGCAAAGATTATTTTCCAATGCCCTTTCTTGATCAAATGTTGTATAGACTTGCCGGGCGTGCCTACTACTGCTTTTTGGATGGGTACTCAGGTTACAACAAGATTTTGATTGCACCGGAGGACCAAGAGAAAACCACTTTCACATGCCCGTATGGGACCTTTGCATTTTCACGGATGCCATTTAGTTTGTGTAATGCACCAGCTACCTTCCAGCGGTGTATGATGGCTATCTTTACGGACACGGTGGAGGACTTCTTGGAAGTGTTCATGGATAATTTTAATGTTGTGGGTGACTCTTTTGAGGAATGCTTGAAGAATCTTGATAAGGTGCTAGCCCGATGTGAAGAGACAAATCTTGTGCTTAACTGGGAAAAATGCCACTTTATGGTCGAGGAGGGCATTGTCCTCGGCCATAAGATCTCAAAGAACGGTATTGAGGTAAAGATTTAAATGATTTCAAAACTTCCACCTCCTACTTCAGCCAAGGGGGTTAGGAGCTTTCTTGGGCATGCGGGGTTCTACCGAAGGTTCATCAAGGACTTCTCAAAGATAGTGAATCCCTTGTGCAAATTATTGGAAAAGGATGCGAGGTTTGTGTTTAATGAAGAATGCATGAAAGCTTTTGAACTTCTCGAGTATAAACTGACAACACTCCCATTGTTACCACACCCAATTGCAGCTTACCCTTTGAGCTTATGTGCGACGCAAGTGATGTTGTGGTAGGAGCGGTCTTGGGGCAAAGGTGAACAAGATGTTTCACCCGGTGTATTATGCAAGCAAAACTATGAATGATGCCCAGGTTAATTACACGGTGACGGAAAAAGAGTTGCTAGCCATAGTGTTTGCCATGGAAAAGTTTAGGCCTTATCTCATGGGTGCCAAGGTGATTGTTCATACTGATCACGCAGCACTCCGCTACTTGATGACAAAGAAGGATTCTAAGGCTCGGTTGATGAGATGGGTTCTATTGCTTCAAGAGTTTGACCTTGAAATTGTTGATCGAAAAGGGTGTGAAAACCAAGTGGCGGACCACTTGTCCCGCTTGGAGGAGGAGAAGAGGCTCCATGATGGTCTCGAAATTAATGATTCATTCCCGGATGAACAACTCCTCTCCGTCTCTTTGAATAGTATGCCTTGGTTCGCCGATGTTGCTAACTTTCTTGTGACCGGCATTGTCCCGTGTGAGCTCTCTTCTAACCAAAGGAAAAAGCTTAAACGGAATAGTTTGAATTACTACAGGGACGGGCCTTATCTGTTCAAGATTTGTAATGATGGTGTGATCCGAAGATGTTTTTCGGAAGAGGAGCAAATGAGTATTCTTGATGCTTGCCATTCCTCGCCCTACGATGGTCATCATGGAGGGGTAAAAACTGCTTCAAAGGTGCTCAGCTGTTGTTTTTATTGGCCTACATTGTATAAAGATGCTAGTGAGCTTGTGAAGAGATGTGATGAGTGTCAGAGAGCTGGTGGAATTTCAAAGAAGGATGAAATGCCTCTCACCACTATTCTTGAGGTTGACATATTTGACGTGTGGGGCATTGACTTCATGGGACCTTTTGTGAGTTCATGTAGTAACACGTACATTCTGGTTGCTGTTGATTATGTTTCCAAGTGGGTTGAAGCGGTGGCTTTGCCCAACAATGAGGCACGGAGTGTAGTGGCTTTCTTGAAGAAAAAGATTTTTACAAGGTTTGGCACTCCTAGGGCGATCATCAGTGATGGGGGTTCTCATTTTTGCAACAAGGCCTTCGATACTTTACTTTCCAAGTATGGTGTCAATCATAAAGTGTCAACCCCTTATCATCCTCAGGCTAGTGGACAAGTTGAGGTCTCCAATAGGGAGATAAAGAGCATATTGTCAAAAACTGTCAATGCAAATAGGACTGACTGGTCGAAGAAACTGGATGATGCTTTGTGGGCTTACAGGACTGCTTACAAGACTCCAATTGGTATGTCTCCGTACCGGTTGGTATTTGGGAAATCGTGTCATCTTCCGGTTGAGTTAGAACATAAGGCCATGTGGGCGCTGAAGAAGTTAAATCTTGAGTGGGATGTTGCAGCAAATCTCCGGGTAGAGCAACTTAATGAACTAGATGAGTTCTGGTTTCATGCCTATTCCAGCTCATCCTTGTATAAGGACAAGATGAAGTACTTACATGACAAGTATGCCCGGAGCAAGGAATTCAAGGAACGTAATTTGGTTCTTCTATTTAACTCTCGGGTACGACTGTTTCCGGGAAAGCTCAAGTCAAATGGAGTGGCCCTTTTGAAGTGGTGCATGTTACTCCGTTTGGTGCTCTTGATTTGAAAAGCAAAAATGGTGAAATCTTCCGAGTTAATGGGCACCGAGTGAAGCACTATCTTGGAAAGTTTGATGACAGCCACGTGGTGGCAATGATCATCTCAAGTGATTGATGGTAACCTGCATCGTGCCGCGATGTTAAATCAGGCGCTTCTTCGGAGGCAACCCATGTGTTTTTCTTTCTTTTTGATTTTCTTCTTAGTGTAGGCTTTGATTTGCACTAACTGGTTGTGAAGTTTGTGTAGGAATTTTTGATGCAGTGCAGGACTAATACTGGAAAATTTTTGGCTAAGTATGTAATTGGACCGTTGACCGCGCTCAAAATTTCGCGGTCAGCGGAAGCTTTTTCGCGGGGGCGTGATTCTATAGCGAACGCGAACTTGGAAATTCCAAAATATGACCTCTCTGAAGTTTCTACCGCATCCGTGGTGGCTTTTTCGCAGTCAGCGGACCTTATTCCGCGACCGCGCCCACTTTTCCGCTCTCAGAACTCTTTAAAATAGCCAAAAGCACGGACCGCGGTGGAATTCCGCGGCCGCGCCAGGTAGGTCGGAGTGGGCCCTCAGGTTTTTAGTATAAATAGGAGGGCCCTCCTCCTTTTACCCTTTTCGCACTTTTCACTCTCAAAAAAAATAGTCTACTGTTCATCTCCTCAATCTGCTCCCAATATCATAACATTAATCTGAAGTTAGTTTCCAACACACATCATGTTCAAATCATAGCATTGCTTTTATGTTTTTACTTTTCTTTTCTTTTAGTTTTAACTTCTTCTTTTTAATTTGGGTTTGATTAATCTCCATAATATAGGCATTGATGTTAAAAGTTCATGTGGGTATTTGTTATGTATGCCTAATAGGGGGTAGGGTTGTTCATTTTAGCACCTATTTGCCTAATTTGTATGCTAGTAAAAAAAACCTTCAGTGCCCGTTCTTTTTGAATTCCGCGGCCGCAGCTGAAATTCCGCGGTCAGCGTTCATACAATGTCTTGAATTAAAAATGGTTCATTTTGCACGGTCAGCGGTGAAAGTTTCGCGGCCAGCGACCTGCTTTACACGGCCGCGCTTATTTTTTCGCGGACCACAAAGTTTAAGTTCAGAGTCCTGCTAAATTGGGTCTGCGGCCGCGTTTGTTTTTCCGCGGACAGCGTTACAACTTTCGCGGCCGCGCCCAAAATTCCGTCCTCAGCTGTAGTCCAACTTCAGAGACTGGGTAGTCTGAATCTCAGTATTTCACGGCCGCACCCAAAATTCCGCTCTCAGCGGTAGCCTGTCCGTGGCCGCACTCTTTTTTCCGCTGTCAGCGGACCTCTTCTTTTGAAATACTGTCAATTTTTCATCTGCCTTCCTTTAATGATTCTTTGAACAACAACACTAATGAGCTTTCATTGATTGTGTATGCAGACAATGGTCAAATCTAGAGGCGGGAGTGATAAACAAAAAGGGAGAGTAGAGTCCCCCCGAGGAAGGGGACGAGGAAGGATCAAGTTACCCCTAGCAGTACAACAATCCATTGGGAAGATGCGAAAGGCCATCAAAGCTGCAGACAGAGCCGCATCCCATTCTGAAGGAAGTGAATATATCCCTTCCCGGGAAGTTTCGGAAGGAGACTCAGTGCCAACCCACGTTCCTACAGACTTTCCAGAGAAATTTCAATTGCGAGACGAACCTACACCCTCTGCTTCTTCTGAGTTGTCTGATGGCTCAGAGGAAAGTAGTGAGGCTTCAGCATTAGCTTCTCCACCTGCCACACCTTTGGCCTCACCAATGAACCCTATCGATGTAGATGCTGAGGTCCCTGATGACGGGAGAGGTGGTGACACCCAGGCAGGGGGTTGGAGAACAAGGAACCCCGTGGTATGGCAAAAACGGTTCGTTAGTGAGAAAGCCTATCACAAATTCCGGGAATGGTGGCCGCAGAGGTCTCTCACCCTTGAGAGGCAATTCATAGAAAGGGACCTTCTACCCCACAACCCCAATGTGAAGAGGCAATTTGATGACAGAGTGGGGTAGAAATTCTTTGCAGGCAAGCTGCCGGAGGCCAATGAACATTTAGTCAAAGAGTTCTATGCCATCGTAGCCCACATAAAAAAAGGCACCTATGTGACCAAGGTGCGGAACCTGAAGATTAGATTTGATGGCAAGACGCTGAATGACTCTGCTGGGTTCAATGATGAGGATGAGTCCCTGTATCTGGAGAAGGTGGCTATGGATGAGTTAGCTCGCCCTTGGCTTGCATCGGTGATTGCTATTCCCGGGACTACTCCAGCTTGGCTGACACCTGGGGCCCCGATCTACAGGAACACTCTGAGCTTCGAAGCAAAGGGGTGGTATACTTTTGTGTGCAGCCGGTTAGACCCTACTACACATGACAGTGATATGCTGCTTTCCCGGGCTCTTATTGTGGGTGCTATCATGGCGGGGTACCCGATCAATGTCGTGAATATTATGGCCAAGGTGATTACCAGAGTGGTTGGCAAGAATGAGAGCTCATATCCTTTTCCAAACTTCCTCACTATGTACCTGGAGGATCAGGAAGTAGAAGGAAGGATTTTGACACCAAAGTGAAACCAAAGAGGCCATTTTCATGGTATAGCCTTCAGGGTCCGGACAAACCCAAGTCCAAGGGCAAATCCACCGCTACCACTGGCTAGTCTGAAGAGCCAGGCTGGTGGCCACTGGTTCTGAGCCTTCCACTGCCATGCCACATCCTTTCTCCGGACCATTTTCCTCTATTCTGACTTCAGTACCTTCTTCATCAGCATGCCCTCTCACTGCACTGAGGGTTAATTAGACTCTTTCCAGCATCAACAACTGGATGCAGGCAGCTACAACAAAGTTGTCTGTCCTATCCAGCACAATGGCAGCTCAGTCAGTTCCAGCACAACCCCATGTGCCTGCTTCAGTGGAGGAATCGCTAAAAGAGCTTTTGGACAACNGCTTCAGTGGAGGAATCTCTAAAGGAGCTTCTGGACAACCAGAAGAAGCTCCTGGATAACCAGAAGCTTATCATGGATGCTTTGGAGGCACAAGGAAAAGCAATCAAGGAGCTGGGCAAACAAACGAAGAAGATGAAAAAGACTCGGGCCTCAAAGGAGTTAGTAAAGCTGCTGAGCAAGGAGGTTGAGAAGATTAGATCAGCTGGAGACATTCCATTGGAATTACTCTTGGAGGAGCCAGTCCCAGCAACTCAGGCAGCACAGGCACCAGAGCAGGAAGGTGACAGAGAGCCCATGAGGAGAGGGGTGATCCCCCAGACTGAGGATTTGGAGATTGAGCTGGAGGACCCCGAGGGAGGTGACTCAGGCCAGCTACAGGACCCAGCCGGTGACCCCATGTAGACAGAGGCATCATAGGGAGTTCTTCTTTACTCCCTACCCTTCCCTTATTCTATTTTTGCTGATAGCATTGAGGACAATGCTACTTTTTATTTTGGGGGTGGCCNTTGGGGGGGGGTGCCCTATTTTGATGATGATTTGGATATTTGGTTTGTAATAACCTTGATACTATTTTTTGTTATTCTCGTACTTTTTACTTTTGGTATGTATATAAAGTTACTCTTCTATGTATATATTCATTCTCCTTTTATGTATATTCGTCTCAATCCCCTATTGTACATATTCAGTTTACTTTCCGTATTTTACTTTATAACTTCTTTTGCAATTTTCCTTAATAGCATAAATTCTTATTTCATTTAGTAGTTTCTTTTTTCAGTTTGTAGCTTCTTACTTTTACAAGTTTTCATGATCAATAAGCCTTTGGTTTTCTTAATGCCACGGTTCTTTCCAAAGGTGGAATTTGTGTGAACCGGGTGGCTCTTCCCGATGATGGATGGAGTGACAACCTTCTTAAGGGTTTGAGTCCATTTTCTTTATGTTTTTGGTGTAAATAGTAATAATGAATAAAAGTGACTCAGGCAAAGCTTCACTTGGACCTAGCACATTTACCTTTGACCTTATGGTTAGAAACAAATTGATTTGCAAGGAATGGTGCTAGTTGTGACCTTTATACTCTTATGTTGACTAAACAATCATCGAGTGACTTCTTAGAGCCATTTGTGTTGCTCAATCTTAGCTAGGGTTATTGTGGGCCCTCGACTCTGTCTCTTTAGCAATCCAACAGCTTGTGAGGTGAGGTATGGATTTGCAAGTCCAAGTCCCGTGCCAATAAGTCTAGAACTTGCCCTGAATGTTTGTCTAGGCGAAATTCTAAGTGTAGCTCGACATGAGAAATGATTATAGGCTCTCCTTGATCCAAATTGAAACTTGAAAGCATCCATAGCCCACCAATTATGATATCCCTAGTCAACCCGTTGAGCCGAAGCCCTTGTTCTTTCAATAACCATGATACAAGCCTTTATCCGTTCTAAAGTGACCCTCTCTTGGCACCCGATCTTACCTTAGCACAATTGGCAAAAGCATAAGTTTGGGGGGAGAGACGAGGAATGAAAAAGGGATAAAAGGTACAAAATGAAGAAAAGGGAAGGCAAAAAGAAAAAGAAAGAAAAGCCAAAAAGTCAAAAAGAAAGTGAATAATATAGAAAAAGAAATGAAGGGATTCAATAAAAGCAATGATGAAAGGCTTGGAATGATTAGAAAGGAGAAAAAGGATTGACATGAACAAGAAAGAGTGATAGTGTGTCTTTCTAGTCCCCTAAGGAAGAAGAAAATGACTCAAAGAGTCAAGAAAGTATGAGCCGAAATGAGAAAATGAAGTGCTTAAGGAAAGATGAAACCTTCATAGACCGATATATCCGACCTTGAACCAAAAGCCTTCATTACATTCCCGCAAAAGCCCTATATGATTTCGAGTTGAGTGAGCTTACATTAGTGGTGATTCACATAAGGGGCAAGTTATGGTACTTAGAGCCGGACTTGTGACCTTCCTTTTTGAGAGATGAGCGTACTTTTCCAAAATCCTTGTTCTGAGTGCTACAATCTAAAGTGAGGTTTGCTTATGGATAGTAGAGGAGTAAGAGTTTGGGTTCCACAATGACCTATGCAGTAGAAAGAGTTTCCTTGATGAGTTAAGTCAACTCTTGATGCTATTGCGTCGCACTAGGGCTATCGTACTAAAAAGGTTGTGTGTTGTTGATAATGCATTTGAGTTGAGGGTAATTGTTAGTCCCAATTGATGCTTGATGAAGTCACCTTAGGACAACTGAAATTTTCCTTTCTTTTATCTTGAGGAGGTAGGAATTACTTTGTTTGCTTGAGGACAAGCAAAAGCTTAAGTTTGGGGGAGTTGATAACTATGAATTTTTGCCTATCTTATTCTCTCTTTTGCTTAGGTTTTGGATCAAAAATGTGTAAACGTATTCCCGAAAACTGACTTATTATGCTTGTCTGCAGGGTTTGGTCAAAAATGAGTAAAGAAAGCCATAATCAACTCATGGAGGAGTTAAAACTGCACAAGTTCAAAGCCGAGACAAAAGCGCTGACCGCGAAGGAAAAGAGCGGCCGCGGAAGATACATAGCTGAAGCGGCCATAATTACGCGATCCGCGGAATCGAGGTTCAGAGAAGGTGTTTTGGGTGCAATAGAGACTGCTGACCGCGATGAAAAAGTGCGGCCGCGGAATACCTGACGCTGCCACGGTGGTATTTCTGCTGAGAGCGGGGATCAAGGTTCAGAGACCCTGCAAAGTGAGCCTAACTGAGGAGCGCGGTCCGCGTTCGTATTGCGCGGCCGCGGTTGAGGCTAACGCTGAGGCGATAACTTTTACGCTGTCCGCAAAATCAAGTCCAAATCAAGCATAAAAAGAGAGAAATGCGGTCCGCGCTTGTTTTGCGTGGCCGCGAAAGTCCTTACACTGAGGCGCTCATTATTTCGCTGACAGCAGAACCTCCGCAAAGGTATTTTTGTCCAGTAATTTCAGCTGTGTATAAATAGTTCTTTTTCACAATTTTAGGTCATCTTTTGTCTGAGGAGCTCATGAACAGCCGTATTTTACTACTTAGAGTAATTTTATAGCAGCTTTAACTATTAATCTTAGATTTTATTCTTGTAGTTAACTTTTATGGCTGATATTTCATCTCCATCTTTGATTTCTACCTTGATTATGAGTAGCTAAACCCATTAGCTAGGGTTGTGACCCAACCCTAATGTGGGTATTTAATGGGTCTTCAATTTTAGGGCTTAATTGTTTATGGATTAATGATATTTAGCTTGATTCATGCTTTAATTGTTGAATTGGTGGTTGCAAACACTGATTCGTGCCATTATGACTTAGACTATTCTTGAGAAAGAGAGACTAAGTCTAGGAAATTCAGGCTAACAAGGAATTGGGGTGCATTCAAGAGATTGATAGCCCTAATTAAAGGGTTAAACCTAGAGATAGTATTACCGACTTGAGCCAATTTTGCTTGCATTGTTTGAACACCCATAGAAAGCCAATTAGGGCAAAGTCACTCAAACTACCGAGAGGTATAGAGTGAGTAACTATGTGTAAAGGTTATATCATGATCCCAAATATAACAAGTTTGTCCTAAATTCTAGACCCCATTAGATACTCGCCTAGGTGTAAGTCACTTCCCTAGTGCTTTTTATCAATTGAGAAAAATCCTACAAAAACATTGTACTTAGATTACTTTCAGCAATCAGTAGCATTAAAAGTAGAATAGAAACAAATCCAAACATGGTTAGAAGTGCAATTAAGAGCAACACGCATAGATAGATTGGATAAAAACCCAACTCCCAACCAATATTAGCTCCTTGTGGATATCGATCCCGACTTTTCGGGGTAAAAGCTGCATCGACCACTCTTTGTCATTTTATAGTGGTATAGGGTTGGAGCCGATCAACATGCCCCATGAACGCCACTGAACTGAGCGAAAACTCACACTTGGAGAACTTGGCATTAACTTTTTCCTCCCTCAACCGCTGCAACACAACCCTCAAGTGCTGGGCGTGCTCCTCCTAGCTACGAGAGTACACCAGGATATCATCAATGAACACAATAACAAACGAGTCGAGATAAGGCCGAAACACACTGTTCATCAGATGCATGAATGCTGCTGGGGCGTTGGTCAGCCTAAAAGACATCACAAGGAACTCATAATGACCATAACGGGTCCTGAAAGCTATCTTAAGAATATCCGAGTCCCGAATCTTCAACTGGTGATATCCAGACCGCAAATCAATCTTGGAGAACACCCTCGATTCCTGAAGCTGGTCAAATAGATCATCAATACGCGGCAAATGATACTTGTTCTTGATTGTGACTTTGTTCAAATGCCTGTAGTCAATGCACATTCTCATACTGCCATCCTTCTTCTTCACAAACAGAACAGCGTGCACCCAAGGTGACACACTAGGCCTAATAAACCCCTTCTCAAGGAGTTCCTGAAGCTGTTCCTTTAACTCGGCCAGTGCCATACGGTATGGAGGAATAGAAATAGGCTGAGTACCCGGCACCAAGTCAATATCTCTGTTGGGCGGCATGCCCGACAGGTCTGCAGGAAACACATCCGAAAAATCTCGCACCATCGGAACAAAATCAATAGTAGGGGTCTCTGCACTGACATCCCTCACAAAGGCCAAGTAAGATAGACAATCCTTCCCAACCATCCGTTGGGCCTTCAAGTATGAAATCGCTCTACTGGGAACATAGTCTAAAGAACCTCGCCACTCAATCCGTGGCAATCCAGGCATCGCCAACGTCACTATCTTAGCGTGACAACCCAAAATAGCATGACATGGAGACAACCAATCCATACCCAATATCACATCGAAATCGACCATACTAAGCAGCAAGAGATCAACTCTAGTCTCCAATCCCCCAATAGTCACTACACAGGACCAATACATACAGTCCACAATAATGGTATCGCCCACCGGCATAGATACATGAACAGATGAAACTAAAGACTCACGGGGCATATCCAGATAATGAGCAAAATACGATGATACATATGAATAGGTGGAACCAGGGTCAAACAATACAGAAGCATCACTATGACATACAGAGACAATACCTGTGATCACTGTATCTGAAGCAATAACATCTGGTATAGCAGGGAGTGCATAGAAACGGGCTCGACCACCACCTGATCGGCCTCCCCTCTAGGCTGGGCGGGTGGTGAAGTAATTGGTGCTGAAGTCGAAGGATAACTCCTCTGCTGGGATGAACCTTCCGTAAGGCGAGGACAATGCCTCTTTATATGACCCAAATCTCCACACTCAAAGCAACCTCTCCCCGCAAATGGCGGTGGGGACTGAAGGGAGCCCCGAGCATCGGAATAACCACTAGAAGGCCCCGACATAGATGAACCCTGAGCTGATGGTGCATGAGACGAACTCTAAGCTGGAAGGGCACTGAGGGATGAGTGACCCTGATGAGAACTGTGAGAACCATGGTCAGATGATGCACCACGGTGAACTGGGCGAGCCGTCCGAGCATGCCTGTAAGGACGACCTCTGCTGCGGACCAACTCTATCTGTCGAGCAATGTCAACAACCTCATCGAAAGTAGCACCAGACACTCTTCTTTAGTCATAAGCACCCGCAGGTGAAATGTGAGGCCATCAATGAACCTCCTAGTCCTCTCCCTATCAATGGGAACCAACCAAACCGCATGACGGGCCAACTCAGAGAACCTCATCTCGTACTGCGTCACAATCATATTATCCTGATGCAACTGCTCAAACTCTCAGCACAGCTCCTCTCTACGAGACTGCGGCACGAACTTCTCCAAGAAGAGAACGGTGAACTCCTGCCAGGTAAGTGGTGCTGCACAGACCGGCCTACGCCTCTCATAAGCCTCCCACCAACTGAAGGCAGCTCCAGAGAACTGAAAAGTAGTGAACGAGACCCCACTGGTCTCCAGAATAACTGTTGTACGGAGCATCCTCTGACACTTATCCAAGAAGCCCTGTGCATCCTCCGCTTTTGTACCACTGAAATATGGAGGCTAGAGTCTCCCAAACCTCTCCAATTTACGTTTCTCATCATCAGGCATAACAAGAACCACATAGTCCTGAGCAGTTACAACCGGCTGGGCTAGTGGTGCCCCCGGTGTCTGGAGTCGCTGCATCACCTGCTCTGGTGTGCGAACAACGGGAGTTTAAGTACCTCCCCCGGCCTGAGAAATGGCTGTTGCGGCCGGAATAGAGACCGCCTGACCAAGACTGGTGCACACGATCAGAATCTGAGCTAAGACCTCCTAAAGGCTTGGAATCACAATAGGCACGGGCGGCGCCTGAGTTGGCCCCACTGGTACATCAATAGTTGGGACCTACTCCTGAACTGGGGAAACTGGTGGATCTGCAGGTGCTGCCTAGCTGTTGTGCGAGCTGCACCTCTACCCCTACCGCGGCCTCTACCGCGACCTCGGCCTCTCGCGGCCCTAGCTGGTGGTACTGGTGGTTATTCGTCCTGCCCAGTAGTACGTGTCCTCACCATCTGTGAGAGAATAGAATAATAGAAGTTTAGTTACCAGAATCAACGATTTGCACGACAAGAATTCAAAAATGTGAAGTTTCCTAAGGGTTTGGCAGCCTCTCGAAGATAAGTACAGACGTCTCCGTACCGATCCGCAAGACTCTACTAAACCTGCTCATGACTTGCGAGACCTATGTAACCTAGGCTCTGATACCAACTTGTCACGCCCAAAATCTAATCGTCGTGAGGGCGCCTATCGTGGAACTAAGCGACCTACAACTCAACATCTCAACACAGTAAGATCTTTGAACATAAAGATGGAAGCAGTTTAATATTTAAGAAAAAACTTTTTGAAAACGAAAATAATCCTAAAATACGATACAATCCATCCCAAAACTTGGGTGTCACAGAGTACATGAGCATCTAAACCAGAATACAGTCCACTATAGTATCTAGGGAATAAAAAACTGAAAATACAGATAGAAACAAAGAAGGAGAGTCAAGACCTGCAAACGCCATGCAGCTACCTCGATAGTCTCCTGGATCTGACTCCTCAATCAGCAGCAGCCGTGACCAGAAGCGCCTGGATCTGCACACGAGGTGCAAGGAGTAACCTGAGTACAAACAACTCAGTAAGTAACAAGTCCAACCTTTGGACTGAAAGGTAGTGACGAATTCAACCCGATACAGGTAACAATAGAAATAACAGTGCATAAACGTATGCATGCTTTCAAATTAAATAGATAGCTCAAAACAGTGAAATAGATCAGATCTGAACAATGTGAAGAATATAACTCCTCTATTTCTACGTGCCAATGCACATGCTGTATGTGGTGCACCATGCTGTCAGCCTCATGTGCTCACACACTCAAATGCTCAACCACTCAGTACTATATATGGCCTATACTGCCCATGCGGCCCAGGGAAGATCCATCCCGGAATATATACATCACTGACCATAAGTCACCGAGTACCGAGGAAGGTCAATCCAGCCCTGTGGAGAAGATCCATCTCCAGGTATCAAGTACTTCAGACAAGATCCATGTCCAGGGAAGATCCACCCCTCAATAGTATCAACCGCGCTTGCTGGGGGTGTGTATAGAATCCTGAGGGGCTCCTACAGCCCAAGCGCTATCATAACATCAGTATAACCATTGCGGCGTGCAGCCCGTTCCCATAACTATCACTCATAATCAGGCTCTCGGCCTCACTCAATCATCAATCTCTCTAGTCTCACTCACGGGCTCAAAATATCAAGAAAACTAGCCCGAAATAATAATATGATGAATCAATAAATAACAACTGAGACTGAGATATGATATAAAATGAATGCATATGACTGAGTACGAAATATCAATAAAATCAGTAAAGTTGACAGCAAGAAACGACCACTATGGGTCCCAACAGTACCGGCATAAAGCCTAAACATGATATTTAGCATGATTGGCAGCTCAATTACTTTATCACATGATGAAAACACGGATATCAACAAGATAGTATCACTATACAGTGCCATGGAACCAACCAGGTCACAATTCTCATGGTACGCGCTCGCACGCCCGTCACTTGGCATGTGCGTCACCTCAATACCAATCATATAACATATAATTCGGGGTTTCGAACCCTCAGAACCAAGTTTGAAAGTGTTACTTACCTCAATCCGGGCAAAATTCTACTCCAAAATGCTTTTGCCTCTCAAATCGGTCTCCAAACGTCCCGAATCTAGCCACAAGTAGTACAATACAATCAATATAGGCTAAAGGGATCAATTCCACAAGAAAAGTACTAAATTATAGCTAAAAATCCGAAATAGGCTTAAACACGGCCCCCCGGGCCCACATCTCGAAATCCGACAAAAGTCACAAAACCCGAAAGCCCATTCACTCACGAATCTAACCATACAAAATTTACCAAAATCCGACGTCAAATGGTCATCCAAATCCCCAAAGTTCATTCTCTAAATCTCTAGCCTCAAACCCCCAAAATCCACTTAAAAAACACACTAACTAGGTAGGAAATCAATGGGGAAACATCATTATTGAATATAAATAAACACAAGGAGCTTACCTCATTAATCTCTTCAAAAACCCTCTAAAAAACCTCCAAAGTCCGAGCTCAAAATGATGAATATGGTGAAAAATCTCGAAGTCTCGTATTTATATGTTCTGCTCAGGCCTTTCGCACCTGCGGCTATATTTTCGCACCCGCAGAACCGCTCATGTGGTGATTCCTCCGCTTCTGCGGAATTCACTTAAGTCACTGGGCTCGCACCTGCGGAGGCGCTTCTGCGGCCCTACATCCGTTTCTGCATAAATAGCCTTCCCTTCCAAACCTTCAAACTCCGCACCTGCGGCCTTTTCGCCGCATCTCCGACCTCGCAGGTGCGGAATGAACATCGCACTTGCGGCCACTGCCATCTTCACCTCGCCTGCTTCTGCGGGCTCGCACCTGCGGTGCCCTTTTCGTAGGTGCGGTTACACCAGTAGCAGCAGCACTTCAGCTGCTTCACCAACTAAAAATCAAGTCTGTTAACCACCCGAAATTAACCCGAGGCCCCCGGGACCTCAACGAAACATACCAACAAATCCTAAATTACGATACGAACTTAGTCGAATCCACAAGTCACCTCAAACAACATCAAAAACACGAATTACATACGGATTCAAGCCTAATGAACTTTGAAATTTTCAAATTCTACAAACGACGTCGAAACCTAACAAATCACGTCCGATTGACCTCGACTTTTGCGCACAAGTCATAAATGACACCAAGAACCTACTCCAACTTCCGGAAATCCAATCCGATCCCGATATTAAAAAGTCAACTCCCCGTCCAACTTTCCAAAATTTCAACTTTCGCCAATTCAAGCCTAATTCTACTAGGGACCTCCAAAATACAATCCGGACGCGCTCCTACGTCCAAAATTACCTAACGGAGCTAAGGGAACCATCGAAATTCAAATCCAAGGTCGTTTACACATAAGTCGATATCCGGTCAACTTTTCCAACTTAAGCTTTCAATTAAAGACTAAGTGTCTCAATTCACTCTGAAATCTCTCCGGACCCGAACCAACTAACCCGGTAAGTCATATAACAGCTGCAGAATATAAAAGGAGCAGTAAATGAGAGAACGGGACTACAACTCTCAAAACGACCGGCCGAGTCGTTACAACATGTCCCTTACCCTGGGCTTTTACAACCTTTGCCTATTCCAAATAGGGCACGGGAACACTTGGCCTTGGATTTTATCGAGGGATTGCCAAGATCACAATAGTAGTCCAATTTAAATACTGAAAAAGGAATTGATCAAACTAAAGTCAAAGTAATCTTCACGTCACATCGTAAACCCACTACGTCAGGCATATCCCGCCAAAAAAGTTTTATGTCATTGATTTAATTTCATTTTGAACTGCTTATTTAGTAATGAAGAAGACAATTTAATAAATTTTCGGAGCACTTTCCACATAACCATTGGTTTCTTGGTTAATAGAGATCGAGCGTATATTTCATATGCCTACTGTCCAAGAAAGTTATGAACTTGGCACCAGTTTTTCTCCCCAACCCCTTTTCTTGTATGAGTAATAGCCTGTTTGGCCAAGCTGGAAAAATCAACTTATTTTGAGAATTCTTTTTTTTTAAAAGTACTTTTGATGAAAAATGTGTTTGGCTAATTAATTTGAAAAGTACTTTTAAGCAGCAATTAGTGTTTGACGAAGCTTTTTAAAAGTATTTCTAAGTGTATTTTTCTCAAAAGTGCTTTCGGAAAGAGGCTACTTTTTTCTGCTTATCCAAAATTGTTTCTACTTCTACTCAAAAGCACTTCTTTTTTTTTTATTCCAAAAGTTTGGCCAAACACTTCAACTTTAAAAAAAATATTTTTTTTTGAAAAAAAGAAGTGATTTTCAACTTGGAGAAACTTGGCAAAACAGGCTATAAGTTAGGCGGAGAATATATGTGTATTATATGTATCTTTCATACCTTTGTAATTTTTTTTTTCTTTTAATAAATACATTTACTTAATTTTCTTATTTATCGAGGATTATAAAATATATGCTAGTTCCTTGATAACCCCACATGAAGCTGAAGTGGACCTTTCTACTCAAAGAAATTCATGTTTTCATACTTATCCCTGGAACTACATTGGTCCAAATCTGTCTTACAGAAATTTTACCGGAAGAATGTTACTTTTTTTTTGGAACAGTACTCCTATATTGCATAGTTCTTATAGTAGGTATATTAACTGTTTATATTAAACATAAATTGTTGTTGGAAAAGGCGTAAGTGTTCCTTAGCTTGTTTGAGTTGAAGATTCTCATGTAGTAATGTGATGTTTCTTCTCTGCAGAAGTTTCTATAATATATCAAAACACCTCTGCCTTCCTCCCCCCAAAAAGAAACTACAAAAGGGAAATAGATGGGACAATTGCTTATTCATAGTTTTGACTCTTGCTTAGGCCGTGTATGAAATGTCAAAACTATGAAATGCAGTCAATACAACCAGTGCGCTCTTTAAAAGGTGTCACATATTTGAACATAAAGGCCTTGAAATAACATGAGGCAATAGCTATAAATAGCATTATTAGGGTTGGTGGTTACATATTGCTTTATGGCACCCAATTTAGTAGGCTGGCACTGTAGCATAATGCTGATGGAGAGACGTACTTCTTTTTTGCATATTTATCAATAGGAAGATGCTTTTGGTGTGTGTAAATGGAATGTGAATCCATCTTCAGTTTAGTGCTATTGGTTTCATTTGGAGCTTTTTTACTGCTTTTGTTTTATGATTTGGTAGATGTAGAGGCTTTACAGTGATAGAGATACCAACTTACATTCAAGAAAACTGATTTAAAGCAAACTTAGCTACTGTGTACTGATTTACTTGAAGTTATCAAAACCAGTTCTCTTTTGCCAGATGTGAAATGTATTGGATTCTTCGTTAAGACTTTTGTTTCAATGGTCATTTTTAGAAGATGTAATTTGCAAGAAATATTCTGGAAACATGTTGGGAACTTAAGAGTAAATTATGCATTCAAACAAGGCATTTTTACTCTACTAATCATACTTGATAGGGTAGGTAAATAAATGGTATATTCAACGGTTTACATGGTACCCTCATCTTGTTCCCTTCTTAATTACTTTCACCCTATAGTTGATTGGGAAAATTGACATTTGATTTGTAAATTGATCTTGGTTGCCAACCGTCTGGAATGACACTCGGGGCAGTAACACTCTGCTTTGTTTCTGAAGTAAGTCTGAGGGAAAAAGGAGGTTTTTGTGTGTCTGGTTGTATGCCAACACTCCAAGTTGCCCCAATCATTCGCTGCATTGGCATCCAACTCGAATTGCTTGTTTGGATTTCAACTAAAGAAAGGTCACCATCTCCATCTACTGCTTCAGATGTAACTGCGAAGAAATTAGGATTGGAGCCTTTGTCCACCTTAAATAAGATATTTGTGTTGTAATTACACGCTACCCTGTAAGGTCCAATAATAAATAAAAAAAATTAATGCATTAGCGGCGATTCTCGAAAGAAAAATAAGAAATAAAAATCATTTTACTGCTTCCTTCGTCCTATTTATGTGAAGGTGTTTGGAGTACATATATACGGTCAATACACCTTTCGTCGTACTTTCTTTTGATAAAACCGTAGAAAAAGAAAAAACTATTTGACTCCCACCCCCTCCCCCAAATAATAAAATCTTAGTATAAAAAGGAATAAAGAAAGTATCTTTATTTTTTATGGAACAACTCACCTTTGGTAAAAAATTGAGATTCTTCCTGCATTATATAATTGTGAAGCTTCACCAGACTTTGCCAATTTTCCAAAGGCAATTCCGCTTATATCGAAGTAAACTGGATCATTATTGCATGCTCCAGGGCACTCATCTGTAAGGGTTACTGTTATTGGATTCCCTGAACAATGCGGATTTTGATCTTGGGTGCATAACACCTGAAAAACAATACCGATATTATAGTGCTTATTGAGGTTGGTTTCTTGCGTTTGGTTTAGTTTAATTTCCTTGTCATCTCATGCAAAATAAGGTACGTTTATTCTAAATTATAGATTTATAAGGTCAATAGCGGAATTAGAAATTTTGTGAAGCGGATTCGAAAAGATCTAAATATATTACATTTGTACTAATTTTTCTCTTATTAGGAGATTTAAAAATTTATTTATTTTAAATTTATTTTTGCCCAATTTACGTTATATAACTTTCTAACAAAGGAAATTCAATTGAATCTCATAAAATACGTTTACCTGGTAGCATGCACCACATCCAGAGCCTTGCTTAAAAAGAGCTTGATTTCCCGCCGTTATCATTGCATTGTAGGGAGCGCTTGCTACGTCATTTTCAAGCCCACATGCTCCACCTAGAACAGAATAGTAAGAGTAATATATGTTTTTCAATCATCTAGCCCTAAAACCATTGGTTAAGTATGTATAAATCAAGACTATATTGATCAAGCCATTTCAGTAAATATTTGTCTACAAAATTCTATTTGTATATTTTATTTTTATTATGCAGGGGAAAGGAAGAGGAAATTTGATAAGGGGATTACAACAGCAAACCAAGCCCTCACCAATAAAGTGAAATTATAGCTAACAACTAAACTATTAAGATTTATTTTCAAAGTTGTATTTGAAATCTAAAGCAAGTTTAATTTAATTTTAATCTAGTAGCCTATTAAATAAGTCTTTACGAAAACAGAGAGTAGAAACAAACAACATTTCAAGACATTACCACTCCCAGGACTAGTAGGATTTTCATAAAAGGTTGCAACAGCTTGTGAATAACCGCTTGGTTGGCAAAAGGAAAATCTAACCAAATACGAGCAAAAAGCTACAAAAATCCAAAGAAAAAGACAT
The DNA here is from genome assembly GCF_001879085.1 of Nicotiana attenuata. Classification (NCBI taxonomy): domain Eukaryota; kingdom Viridiplantae; phylum Streptophyta; class Magnoliopsida; order Solanales; family Solanaceae; genus Nicotiana; species Nicotiana attenuata. Next base: position 9,888 of record NW_017674694.1, on the reverse strand, counting down.
TGAGGAAAATTTGTAGCCATGGCCTAGTAATTATCTTTGATTAACTAAGTGATGCTTTAATATTTTTGCTAATTGCTTATGCAATGCCATGTTAATTGGTACTATTTATAGTAAAAAATGAATATTAGTTAGCTGAGGATATTAATTATGAACAATGAACCATTTTGCCAAAGTTGAAGATATTAATTATGAATAATGAACCATCTTGCCAATTTAAGGTAAGAACTTTATTGCCTCACTATTTAGTTTGCAGATTTATAATCCAAGATTATTAAGTATGGCGATTGAAAGATTACTACATCTCATGATCATGATTCTCATCATCTATTTAATTCTTTTTTTTTGTCATATGCCAACTGAATGTCACGACCCAAAATCTAACCATGGTCATGATGGCGCCTATCGTGTTACAAGGCAAGCCTATTCCCAAAATATTACTACTAATTTGATTATAAGAATTTAATAAAATATTTCCAATAATTAAATTCCTGATAAACTAAACCAACTCTAAATATAAATAATATAAAATACGAAAACGAGTCCCAAACATCGGGGTGTCACTAAGTCATGAGCGTCTAAAACTATGAATTAAGATATATAAACTGTCTAACTGTCCAAAATAAGAAATGACAAAAGGAGTAACAAGGTCATGCAGACGCTGGCAGCTACCTTGCAATCTCCACAGATAGCCGGCCTGAAATCAACGATCGCCGCGCTCTAACTCACCTGGATCTGCACATAAAGTGCAGGGTGTAATATGAGTACAACCGACTCAGTAGTAACAGAAATAACTAAGGAACTGAGCAGTAGTGACGAGCTAAGCAAAACAGTCCAATTATTTATTTTTCACAATTTTAAAAATAACAGGAATAAATAGGTAAATTCCATAACTCAGTAAATGCCACAAAGAAATTTAACAGATAAATGCAGCAACAACAAAAATAAATGCAACCTCACAGCAATGTCACTCCATCACTCAGCACTCGCACTCAACACTCAACACTCAATACACTGAACACTCTGCGCTCACTGGGGGTGTGTACAGACTCCGGGGGGGGCTCCCAAAGCCCAAGCGCAAAGCACGGACAACTCACGTGCCATCATATCAATACCTGGATCCGCACAGTCAACTCACGTGCTACGCGGACAACTCACGCGCTATGGTATCAATACCTAGACCCGCACGGTCAGCTCACGTGCTACGTGGACAGCTCACGCGCTATGGTATTAATATCCTCACAACCAGGCCCTCGGCCTCACTCAATCATGTACCTCACTAGCCTCACCACCATCAACAAATAAGGGAACACAGCCCACATCAAGTATTACAGCATATTAACAAATAATAGTGACAGAGGTAAACATGTACAATAATTTTTATGACTGAGTACAAATAATATGAGCATGAATATAGCCTAAACATGATCTCCAGCATGAAAGCAAACAAGTTCAACAACAAGTAAACACATAACGACAGATAATAGCCATTAGGCCTCACAGCCTCACGGGACGGACCAAGTCTCAATCCCTCGCGGTGCACACCCACACGCCCGTCACCTAGCATGGGTATCAGCACCAAACAATCACATGATATCAATTTCTCCGGGTTTATACCCTCAAAGCTAGAGTTAAAACTGTTACTTACCTCAACAGCGTAAAATCCTACTCCGGGATGCCCTCGTCTCTGGACTCGGTCTCCAAAAGCTCCGAATCTATCCATAATCAGAATACTACTATCAACATAGTCTAAAGAATCGAATTCCACAATAAAAACTACTTAAATATGCCAGAAATCCGAAATCGGCAAAAACCCGACCCCCGGGCCCACGTCTCGAAATTAGTCAAAAATGGCAGAATAATAAACTCCGTCCTCTCCCGGTCTAACCATATAAAATTTATCAAAATCCGACTCCGTTTGGTCCCTCAAATTCCTACCTAAAACTCTCCAAAACTCAAGCCCTAACTCCCTCAATTTCACTTTGAAATCATCAATCAAATCCCAAAAACGAAGATGGATTCATGAAATATAACTAAAACCGAGTAAAGAGCACTTACCCCAATCCCTATGATGAAAATCGCCTCCAAAATTGCCCAAATCCGAGCTCCCCAACTCAAAATATGACAGAATGAACAAACCCTAGTTTTATATATTTTTTGCCAGCTATTCTGCTTCGTTGCTCGTGCCAAACGATCCCAAAACTCTCTTTTTATACCTCCAATGGATTTTTTGTGAAATTCTAGTCAAGTTAGGCTTTTGAATCACTCAATTTGACCTTATAATGAATGAGATATGTTGCTTTCAATATTTGCAAATAGTGCAGATTTTTAAATACGCCGTCACTGGCAATTTCGTAATTAATCTGAAAAAATCTGGCAACCTAATTCTTAGTAAAATGACAATAAAATCCTCCTACGATATCCAAATTTGACGATTCTTTTTGCTATGGGTCCGTAATTACTATACGGATCTAATGCTTCAATAAAAAAAGAAATCGGAGCTCATTTGTTCAATATGATATCATTTATGCTTGAAGAAACGGCGTCGAAACATAAGAAAAACGAGCGCAACACAATCCAAACCTATCCGAAACTCACCCGAGACCCTCGGGACTTCAACCAATAATTCCAACAAGTCATATATCACTACCCGAACTTAGTCGAACCTCCGGAACACCCAAAACAACACCAAAACACCAAATCAACCTCGAATTAAAGCCTAAGAACTTCTAAACTTCCAACTTTCGCCAATTCAAGCCTAATTCTACCACGGACCTCCAAATTACATTCTGGACACACTCCTAAGTCTAAAATCACCCGACGAAGCTAATCGAATTATAAAAATCCAAATCCGAATTCGTTTACTCATCAACTTCCGGTTGACTTTTCTAACTTAGCTTTCTAACTAAGAGACTAAGTGTTCATTTCACTCCAAAACTACTCCGAACCCAAACCTACTAACTCGATACAACTCAACACAGCTGAACAACACATAAATAAGCATTGATGGGGGAAATGGGGCTATAACTCTCAGAACGAACGACCGGGTCGTTACATCCTCCCCCTCTTAAACAAATGTTCGTCCTCGAACGAGTCTAAAACATACCTGAAATCACATGATGTACCACATAATTCAAACACTCACAACGATGATTTCTAATCATAGCAGCTTCCCAAAACAACCAAACGCTGGTAGTAAAACTCTTTTCAGACAGATCCTGAACAAGCTATATCAAGCCACAAATCAAGCACCCATTAGTCCTTGCTACATCTCAAGTAAACCCTTCTCGTCACATTCGATCAATCCGAATACAATTTCGCAGTCAAATCATAGTCGCCACATAGCCATCAAATCACCAATCCCACTAATAGGGACACCAACGGACATTAAGCACGTGCTCACACAATCGAAATTTTCGTACTCCAGCTACAGACAAAACCCAGCCTCAAGTACCCCAGACTGGCCCAACATCAACACACAGAAATCACATCTCGTACCTCATCCAGGGAATCACTATCCGTTGATGCACAACTGATACCGAGCGCTCATGTGCGCATACGAATGCGTGGAAGGAATTCAAAGAGTTATACTTCAAGCTGAATCAGTACCGCACGATAAGAATTCAAGAAGGTGAAGTTTTCCTAAAGGTTCTGCAGCCTCTCGAAGATAAGCACAGACGTCTCCGTACCTATCCGCAAGACTCTACTAAACCCGCTCATGACTCGTGAGACCTATGTAACCTAGGCTTTGATACCACCTTGTCACGACCCAAAATCTAACCATGGTCGTGATGGCGCCTATCGTGTTACAAGGCAAGCCTATTCCCAAAATATTACTACTAATTTGATTATAAGTATTTAATAAAATATTTTCAATAATTAAATTCCTGATAAACTAAACCAACTCTAAATATAAATAATATAAAATACGGAAATGAGTCCCAAACATCGGGGTGTCACTAAGTCATGAGCGTCTAAAACTATGAACTAAGATATATAAACTGTCTAATTGTCCAAAATAAGAAATGACAAAAGGAATAACAAGGTCCTGCGGACGTTGGCAGCTACCTTGCAATCTCCACAGATAGCCGGCCAGAAATCAACGATCGCCGCGCTCTAACTCACCTGGATCTGCACATAAAGTGCAGGGTGTAGTATGAGTACAACCGACTCAGTAGTAATAGAAATAACTAAGGAACTGAGCAGTAGTGACGAGCTAAGCAAAACAGTTCAATTATTTATTTTTCAAAATTTTAAAAATAACAGGAATAAACAGGTAAATTCCATAACTTAGTAAATGCCACAAAGAAATTTAATAGATAAATGCAGCAACAGCAAAAATAAATGCAACCTCACAGCAATGTCACTCCATCACTCAGCACTCGCACTCAGCACTCAACACTCAATAGACTCAACACTATGCACTCACTAGGGGTGTGTACAGACTCCGAAGGGGCTCCCAAAGCCCAAGCGCTAAGCACGGACAACTCACGTGCCATCATATTAATACTTGGATCCGCATGGTCAACTCACGTGCTACGCGGACAACTCACGCGCTATGGTATCAATACCTGAACCCGCACGGTCAGCTCACGTGCTATGCGGACAGCTCATGCGCTATGGTATTAATATCCTCACAACCAGGCCCTCGGCCTCACTCAATCATATACCTCACTAGCCTCACCACCATCAACAAATAAGGGAACACGGCCCACATCAAGTATCGCAGCATATTAGCAAATAATAGAGACAGAGGTAAACATGTACAATAATTTCTATGACTAAGTACAAATAATGTGAGCATGAATATAGCCTACACATGATCTCTAACATGAAGGCAAACAAGTTCAACAACAAGTAAACACATAACGACAGATAATAGCCATTAGGCCTCACAGCCTCACGGGACGGACCAAGTCTCAATCCCTCGCGGTGCACACCCACACGCCCGTCACCTAGCGAGGGTATCACCACCAAACAATCACATGATATCAATTTCTCCGGGTTTATACCCTCAAAGCCAGAGTTAAAACTGTTACTTACCTCAACAGCGTAAATCCTACTCCGGGATGCCCTCGTCTCTAGACTCGGTCTCCAAAAGCTCCGAATCTATCCATAATCAGAATACTACTATCAACATAGTCTAAAGAATCGAAATGCACAACAAAAACTACTTAAATATGCCAAAAATCTGAAATCGGCCAAAACCCGACCCCCGAGCCCACATCTTGAAATCAGTCAAAAATGGCAAAATAATAAACTTCGTCCTCTCCCGAGTCTAACCATATAAAATTTATCAAAATCGGACTCTATTTGGTCCCGCTAATCCCTACCTAAAACTCTCCAAAACTCAAGCCCTAACTCCCTCAATTTCACTTTGAAATCACCAATCAAATCCCAAAAATAAAGATGGATTCATGAAATATAACTAAAACCGAGTAAAGAGCACTTACCCCAATACCTATGGTAAAAATCTCCTCCAAAATCGCCCAAATCCGAGCTCGCCAACTCAAAATATGACCGAATGAACAAACCCTAGTTTTATATGTTTTTCTGCCAGCTATTTTGCCTCGTTGCTCATGCCAAACGATCCCGAAACTCACTTTTTATACCTCCAATGGATTCCTTGTGAAATTTTAGTCAAGCTAGGCTTTTGAATCACTCAATTTGACCTTATAATGAATGAGATATGTTGGTTTCAATATTTGCAAATAGTGCAGATTTTTAAATACGCCGTCAGTGACAATTTCGTAATTAATCTGAAAAATCTAGCAACCTAATTCTTAGTAAAATGACCATAAAATCCTCCTACGATGTCCAAATTCGATGATTCTTTTTGCTACGGGCCGTAATTACGATACGGATCTAATGCTTCAATCAAAAAAGAAATTGGAGCTCATTTGTTCAATATGATATCATTTATGCTTGAAGAAACGGCGTCGAAACATAAGAAAAACGAGCGCAACACAACCTAAACCTATCCGAAACTCACTCGAGGCCCTCGGGACCTCAACCAATAATTCCAACAAGTCATATATCACTACCCGAACTTAGTCGAACCTCCGGAACAACCAAAACAACATCAAAACACCAAATCAACCTCGAATTCAAGCCTAAAAACTTCTGAACTTCCATTTTTCGCCAATTCAAGCCTAATTCTACCACGGACCTCCAAATTACATTCTGGACACACTCCTAAGTCTAAAATCACCTAACGAAGCTAATCGAATTATAAAAATCCAAATATGAATTCGTTTACTCATAAGTCAACTTCCGGTTAACTTTTCTAACTTAGCTTTCTAACTAAGAGACTATGTGTTCATTTCACTCCAAAACTACTCCGAACCCAAACCTACCAACTCGATACAACTCAACACAGCTGAACAACACATAAATAAGCATAGATGGGGGAAATGGGACTATAACTCTCAGAACGAACGACCGGGTCGTTTCACTGAACACCATATGATTCGAGGTCTTTACAATCATAAAACAAAAGGCATGTAGTAAACATATCGAAATCGATAACAACTAATCATAAGTTGAGAATATCAAAAGAAAAATATATTGATTAATAATACTTGGCTTAGTTTTTTCAAATGATTACTTTTTTCATAAGAAGCATTTTCTGCCGTGATAAACCTCATTCTTTTCTTTTATAACAAGCATTGCTACCTTTATATAATAAATGTGTTTACGAGTTATGAGCATGTAACTTGATAGGGTTCCTCAAAGAAAATGATACACTACAAATTAGTACACAATGAAAGAAATAGTTTGTTATTTGAAAGTAAGGGAAAGTGGGACTTTCCCACATTGACAATCTAAGGCTCCTTTATGGGCTTTTTAAGTTCTTGTCCATTTTATATATTTGCTTAAGAATACACACTATTAAGTGTATGAGCAAATATATATATATATATATATATATATATATATATATATATATATATATATATTAAATACTTGGACTTGGACTTGTATATATATTAATATTAAATACTTGGACTTGGACTTGGGCCGGGCCGGTTATTAAATTAATAATTTTATTTTTTATTTCTATAACAGAAAATCTGTTTTATTTGAATTTAAAATTCAAATAAACAGACACGTCTGTTAATGAAATAAAGTGTCTTTTCAGAAAAGGCCTGACTTTTGCTCTATAAATAAACACGAGTTTCCCTACAAAGGATATTCAGAAAATCTGCAAGTATCAATTTTGTGGCTTGTTGTATCCTGAAGAAGATTGTCTGTATTTTTCCCAAATCTGTATACGGGCAATAACTTCTTTAAGGAAAGTCGTTCTCACGCCTCAAGCCTTCTTCAATTTCGTTTTTGATTCTTTTTTTTAACAATCTTAAAGAAGTTATTCTGCTATGGAGAACATTCTGTCCGCTATTGAAAATCCAAAAGAGTTCATCAAACTCGATCGTTTTGATGGATCAAACTTTACTCGCTGGAAGGACAAGATGATTTTCCTACTGACTGCTCTGAAGATTTTTTATGTTCTTGATCCACAATTGCCTGCTGTGCCAGATCCCACTGCTGAGGATTCTGATGAAGTGAAAGCAAAGAGGAAGAAACGGGAAGATGATGAACTGCTATGCCAGGGACATATTCTGAATACATTAACAGATCGTCTCTATGATCTGTATCAAAATTTGAAGTCTCCAAGGGAAATCTGGACGGCATTGCAAAGTGCTTATGAAAACGAGAAACGAGGTATCGATAAATTTCTATCTTTAAAGTACTTCGAATTTTAAAATGGTTGATACAAAGCCCATTATGGATCAGATTCATGAACTGCAAATCTTAGTTTCAAAACTAAGTGATCTTGAAGTTAAAATTCCTGAGAAATTGACTGTGGAACAGTTTCGAACTCACATTCAAATTGAAAGTGAAAATCGAATTCGTGATAGTTTTATGCAACCTTCAAGTTCCACAGTTAATAATGTTAGTCAGAATAATAACGGAGATGGAAACAAAAATCTGAAAGTTTCAAATATGCCTCAATTTAAAAAAAGGAATACTTTGAAATGTCATCATTGTGGAAATAAAGGCCACAAGATCCGTGATTGCAGGTTTAAGAAAGCAGGAATTAACTTTAACCATGGAAATTCTGGAAACTCGGGAAGGTCTGAAAAAGCAAAAGCCAACACAGTTGAAAGTTCTTCACAAGGCTTGGTTGCAATGGTTTCTGTAGTACCATGTAATATGGTTACAGAACTAAATATGGGTGTTGCTGCTAAGAGTCAAGACTGGTGGTTGGATTCGGGTGCCACCGTTCATGTCTGTTATGAGAAGAATATGTTCAAGACTTATGCAGAAGTGAAGGAACCCGAGAAGGTTCTCATGGGAAATCATATGACTGCAGATGTTGCAGGAAAAGGAAGTGTTGAGATCAATTTCACTTTTGGGCAGAAGCTAACATTGCTAAATGTGTACCATGTTCCCGACATGAAGAAGAACTTGATGTCTGCTAGTTTGCTGTCTAAGAGAGGCTTCAAGATAGTCATAGAATCTGATCATGTAATAATATCTAAGAATGGTTTATTTGTTGGAAAGGGCTACACTTGTGATGGCATGTTCAAACTTAGTATTAATGCAATAAACTATGAATCTGCTTATATTGTTGAGTCCAATTCTTATTTATGGCATGCTAGATTAGGATATTTAAATTTTGGTTCATTAAATTATATGTCCAAAAATGGATATATTTCTTGCAAGCATGATAATGTGAAAAAATGTGAAATATATATATACAAGCAAAAATGACTAAGAAACCTTTTCGTAAAACTGAAAGATTTAGTGAATTGTTACACTTAGTACACTCTGATATATGTGAACTAAATGGAAAGTTAACCAGAGGAGGCAAGAGATATTTTATTACTTTTATAGATGATTATTCTAGATTCACATATGTTTACTTGCTTAGAACAAAAGATGAAGCATTTCAGAAGTTTAAAGAATATAAATCTGTTGTGGAAAATCAAAAGAATACTAAGATTAAGATTCTTCGTAGTGATAGAGGTGGAGAATATTTTTCCTCTGAATTTAATAAGTTTTGTGAAGAGAATGGTTTGATACATCAAACAAGTGCTCCTTATACACCACAACAAAATGGTTTGGCTGAAAGAAAAAAATAGAACTTTAGTTGATATGATTAATGCTATGTTAATGAATGCACATTTACCACATAATTTATGGGGTGAAGCACTTTTAACAGCTTGTCACATATTAAATAGGGTGCCTTCAAAAAGCTTACATGTTTCACCATATGAACTTTGGAATAATAGAAAACCTAATTTAGATTATTTTAAAGTGTGGGGGTGTATATCATTCTATAGAGTTCATGATCACCAAAGAACAAAACTAGGTCCTAGAGGAATTAAAAGTATTTTTGTTGGATAAGCTCAAAATTCTAAGGCATATAGATTGTTGGATCTAGAATCTAATATTATAATAGAATCTATTCATGTTGAATTTATTGAAAATAAACTTTTAGATAACACTGTTGATGAGGAAATGACTGAATCAAATGAAAGTGATAATAATGCATATAGATTGTCACATTCCGAAATTACTACAAGTAAAAAGAAAAGTGACAATATACAAATAGAACTAAGAAAGAGTCAAAGAATAAGGAAAGAAAAATGTCTTGGTTCTGATTTTATCTCTTCACAGTCTTTAGTCTTTCTTGTAGAAGGAGATAGAAAAAATGTCTGTAATCAAATTCCTATCTTGTTAAATGTTGAAGAAGACCCGAAGACATTTCAAGAAGCTATGGCTTCTCGAGATGCTGCCTTCTGGAAAGAGGCTATTAATGATGAAATGGACTCAATAATGTCCAACAATACTTGGGTTTAGTTGATCTTCAAATGGATCAAAACC
>NW_017674693.1:85161-88237 GCF_001879085.1 Nicotiana attenuata | reverse complement strand
TTTGAATTTTTGGGAACAATTCATATATAGGGCAAAAATCACGTGCTCACAGCTGCCCCTCTTTGCTCGGGAACACGCCGAGTTCTCGGGCAAAGACAAGTGAGCGGAAATGAGCGATTTTTGCCCGTTTGCATATTCCGTTTGAAGCATTTTTGAAAGAGTTGACCGAACCCTGCTTCAAAGGTTGCCTACATATCCTGGGCTAAACAGGAATCAGGTCAGTGTAGTTCGGGAGGTTTGGTAGCTGGGACTACCAGGAGCTGTGATTTCATTGTTGTTGCTGCTGCTACTGCTCGCTGACCTCCTTATTACACCGAGTAAAAATAAAAAGAAGCTAGTCTAAGATATGATCTATGAATTACAAGAATAGTCCTATCTATGTCTTCTAACTTGCTCTTTGTGTTGCCTTGAACTTGTATTCTTCCGCTGGTATTCTTGCGTTGTTGCCTTGCATTGTGATTGGAGATGTTTCGCCATTCCTCCGAGTGACGCTTGACCGCTGACATTTGAAATGTATTCCCTACTCTCCAGGCAGGCTCCTGACTGCAACGCTTGAAAAAGTATTCCCTTGTTCTCCAGGTGGGCTCCTGACTGCAACACTTGAAAAAGTATTCCCTTGTTCTCCAGGTGGGCTCCTGACTGCAACAAAACCAGCAAAGAAAATTTTTTGTCCCAGTTTGGTGGCTGGGCGCATCATGCTATCAAATATTAAAAGCTAAAATTTAAATTGTACTTCCCTTGTTCTCCAGGTGGGCGCCTGACTGCTGAAGCTTGAAAAGTATTCCCTTGTTCTCCAGGTGGGCTCCTGACTGCAACAAAACAAACAAAGAAAATATTCTGCCCCAGTTTGGTAACTGGGTACAGCATGTTATCAAATATTAAAAATTAAAAGCTAAAATTGAATTGCACTTCCCTTGTTCTCCAGGTGGGCGCCTGACTGCTGAAACTTGAAAAGTATTCCCTTGTTCTCCAGGTGGGCGCCTGACTGCAACAAAACAAACAAAGAAAATATTCTGCCCCAGTTTGGTAACTGGGTACAGCATGTTATCAAATATTAAAAATTAAAAGCTAAAATTGAATTGCACTTCCCTTGTTCTCCAGGTGGGCGCCTGACTGCTGAAACTTGAAAAGTATTCCCTTGTTCTCCAGGTGGGCGCCTGACTGCAACAAAATAACAACAAAGAAAATTTCTGCCCCAGTTTAGTAACTGGATACAGCATGTTATCAAATATTAAAAATTAAAAGCTAAAATTGAATTGCAATTCCCTTGTTCTCCAGGTGGGCCCCTGACTGCAACAAAACAAACAAAGAAAATTTCTGCTCCAGTTTGCACTAGGAAGATTTGGGAGTTGTTAGCAAAATATAGATCACCTAAGCTATTGATGCAATGATAAGAGTAAAACCAAAGACTTAATTGGAATGCACGATCCTGTGAGTAAAACCAAGGACATTTGACTAGCAAATTCATCAGACTAGGCCTTCTATCTTAGGAGAAAGATTCCTCAGACTAAGATTTTGATCCTAGGAGAAAGTTCATCAGACTAGGTCTTCAATCTTAGGAGAACAATTCATCAGACTAAGATGTGATCCTAGGAGAAAATTCATCAGACTAGGTTCATTTTGTTAACTTAGGAGAAAGGTTCATCAGACTAAGATGTTGACTCTAGGAGAAGATTCATCAGACTAGGCCCACTTTTGTTATCTTAGGAGAAAGATTCATCAGACTAAGATGTGATCCTAGGAGAAAATTCATCAGACTAGGTATCTTGTTATCTTAGGAGAAAGATTCATCAGACTAAGATTTTGACTCTATAAAACTCCATCAGACTAAGCCTTTTATCCTAGGAGGAAACATTATGAAAAGTAATGGCAAAGGTCAATGATTTGAGAAACTTCCCTTTTGTCGGTTCTCCTCTTGTTCCTTTTCTTTTCTTTCCTCTCTTGTTCCCTTACTGTTGAACCAACTTTCTTGCACTGCTTTGTTCCTGTTTCCAAACAACGAAAACTTGTGAGTTTAAAATGTGGTGGTTGGTTTGTGGCCTTGAACTTCGAAGGTGGCCCATCATCCTCCATTTGTTACATTGCATGAACGGTCATCTCCCCAATCCTCATGTCTCATAGGAATCCCGCAGCATGTCTATTGTCCCTGCTTTGTGTATATGATGTTCTTTCTTGACCACTGGCTTTAGCCTTGAGTTTATTGTTCTTTCACTTGTCACGATAACTGATTCCCCCTCGAAGATCTTGCTTGTTTATTGACTAACCACTTTCTTTGCTACCCTTGACACGGAGACTACCTCTGATCTGTTCACCAAAACCCCTCCATCTGTTGCGTGGTTCCTAAATCGATATGTGCCAAACCTTTGTGTTTCACATGGACTCCCAAGCATATTGATTGTTACCAACTCAGCGCACATGTTGTTCTTTCCTGATTTAAATCAACGGCTTTGGCCTCAAGATCTATTGTTCCTTCACTCGCCCTGATAACTTTGATTTCCACTTGAAGACCCTGCTTGTCACTGTTCAACCACCTTTTGTCAATCTTACCACAGAAAATATCTCTGAGCTGTTCACCCAACCCTTCATCTGTTGCATTGTTCGTGAATTAACATATACCGAGCCTTTGTGTAATTGATGCTAAACTTTGCGTTATACCAACCCTTCATCTGTTGCATTGTTCCTAAATCAGACCCTTGTATTTCGCACGAATCCCAAAGCATGTTGATTGTGGCCAACTCAGTGTGCCTGCGGTTTTCTCCTGGCTTGACGCCTTTATGTGCACACCAGGTGCCGTGTTGTTTTAATTGGAAAGCTTGGTGGCAGATTTTGATATCATTTCTCACTTGTTTTGCACAACCGACCTAAGACGAAGGAGTAAAACAAAGTGGGAGGATTGGAGTAAAGGGTAATGGAGAGAGACGATTCCTAACAAGAAACCTACAGAATAGCAATCCATCAGATGTGGGTACCGACTCTAACGACCTTGACATGCACCTGCAGCCTACTCTGTTTAGCAAATCTGATGTTCAGCTCTTGTTGTACCTTTTGCCGTGAAACTGGGCTTCAATGCTCCGCT
>NW_017674693.1:35729-82308 GCF_001879085.1 Nicotiana attenuata | reverse complement strand
TCATCTTTCTCTCCAACAATCCTCATTTCGTTGCAATAGACCCTCAGGTGGGCTACCGGATCTCCACGCCCATCATACAAGTTAAATTTTGGTACTTTGAATCCTGCGGTCAAGCGGGCATCATGTGGCACAATCAGTTCTTTAAAAATCATGCTACCCTGGCCTCCCACTCTTCGCTTGTCCCTTAAGGACAGTTCTATGCGTTTCAGCTTCCTGGGCGTCCCATCTCGTCCTCCTCTTCTTGTAACCTTTTCATTTCTAGCACGGAGCTCATCCCGTGAGCTCTTCTTGTATGAATCAAGGACCCTGTGGGCAACCTCCGGAGGGTGATATTGGGCATTACGAGCTTTGGATAGGTGTTCATTGTTTGGGGTAATGGATATGACAGGAGGGCAATTTTGGGGAGTAGTAACTGAAGGATGAGCGATGAAGCTACTAGGGTAGGTGGGACGAGTGTGATAAGCGGGTATATCTGGAGAATATGGAGGATCATCTGGTATTGTGTTGGGAGTTTGGGTAAAGGTAGCGTCCGGGAAAATTGGTGGTGGCGGGGGTGGCGCCTTTCCAGTTATCCAGGCTTGATACATGTTTGTCATGTGTTGGCTCAGCATCCGCACCTCTTCAACCAACCCATTATCCCGTTCCACCAACTGTTGTCGAACATCGGTATCAAGCAACTCAGTTCTGCTGTTCTCTGCCATTGCCTCTTGCCTCTGTGTTGCAAGGAAAAATTACTTTTTAAACCACAAACCAACCACCTGTTTGAAATGATATGGCAAAATGAAACCATCACGTTAGCGTTAGGGCATTTAACACATTGGTAACAGCTTTTGATCGGGCGCATGAGTCATCCCGGCTTTTCCTTATTTCCAATTGCAAATTTTTCCTTTGTTTTTCTTCTTTTTCCCCCCTTTTTTTTTCACTCTTGCCTTTGTCCTCTCTCGTTCCTATTTCCTTCCTTTCTTGAGTTTTGTTTTTCCGCTCTTTTCTTTTCTTTTTGCCTTTTGTGGTTTTTCCTCTCTTTTCTCGTTTTTTTTTCTTTTGGTTATGGTCAAATCCTGTGGAGATTGCCTACGTATCACGACCCCGCGTGAATCAGACCGAGCGTAGTTCTTGCAGAATAAATGTAAAGTAGAAGCAAAATATTTTTTGGGATTTTCAATTTTATTGATAGAAAATACGTCTATTACAAAGACTCAAAACTGACAGATTAAACAGCTAACAGACTCTAATGCAGAAAAGAACTACAGACTCCATCATCCCTATTCTACTTTAAACGAAAATACAGACTTAATCAACTGACTGACTTTTACAGACTCCAGTAAAAAGGAAATACAGACTCAGAAGACAATCATGAATACATTAAAGCTCCTGGCGTCCGCGGGACATCATTCGGTCTCGCCGCGGGCCTATATGCAAGTTCCCCTTATTTTGAATCGTGCTCATCCTGCACATTTATTAAGATGATTTAATCACTTATTTTGACCTAAAAGGAAAAAATGACACTATTTTTGTTCAAATTTCCAATTTTAGAACAAACGGCCGGTTTTGCAGTTACGGTCTTTCAGCACTCCGGGGAGAAGATTTTAAGGTTGTGTCTGTTAACCGTTGAACTGACTCAGGGTGGCTGTTCTTGCAAAAACAGCCTTCCGGCGTCCTTTTGGAGACATTCGGCTTAGTTTAAACAAGAATGGCAGCACACGGCTTATTCATGACGAAATTAAAAAATTTGACATTTTTGGCTATTTTGAAAAGGGGAGGTTGGACCCGATGAGGGTTGCCTACGTATCTCACATCCGGTGAGAATCAAACCAGCGTAGTTCGGGCAAATAAATCTAACTATTTTGAAAACAAGACTTTTTTTTTTTGGCAAATACACTATTTCTGAAAGCAAGATTCTTTTTTATATTTTCTTTTCAGTGGCAAATAAAATAAACTAATTTGAAAATAACACTCTTTTTGTTTTTCTTTTCCATTGGCAAACTTAAAAAGAACTTTTCTTCTTTTTTTTTCATTTTCTCAAAATTCGGCAGCATTTCGGCACTACTTGGACATTGGTTTTTCTAATATAGGTAATTAACTCTCCACACTACTATTTTCTCTTTTCCCCTTTTTGTTTTTCAATTTTCCAGATATTCAAAGCCGGTCAGCATGCGAGTCCAAAACAGATAAATGCACAAGTAGGATGCATCAGGATGGTCCATTATTCCGGGTACACCTGTCCTAGACGGACCCAACCCCTGTGTTGAGTCCCCTAAGTCAAAATGCACGTGATGCAGATAAGCGTTCCTACTAGGGATCCGGCATGAAGTCAAGTTCTTCTAGCTTCAAAACCTGGGTAGGTGTTCTAGACTGTGTACCCGAGCGGACAACTCGAGTCGGGAGGGGGGGGCTACGTACCGGGAACCAAAAGGCCATCCGGCTTAGTAACTTGTCCGGCCTCTTTCTTATTTCAGGTATGACACTAACAGAATAGGGAGTCTCCACCAGTGAGCACATCCCCGGAGGTGAGAAGAGAAGGGTTTCGGCACAGTTTATATACAATTCAGATAATATCAAAGCGGTAAAAAGCAACATTTGCACATTTAGCATGAAACATGTAGGAAAATAAGATAAAGCCAAATACAACAATATATCTAAGCTCGAATTCTGAACCCTTAACCAAAGTTCTGGGTTCATGTCCCCAGCAGAGTCGCCAGAGCTGTGACACCTCCTTTTTTACTACACCAGCGAGGATAAAAAGGAGTTTTTCCAATTAAAGGACAATCGGACGGGATTCATTATTAATATTTAGATTCGCCACTTGGGAGATTAATGGTGTCCCAAGTCACCGTTTGGATCCCGATCCGAGGAAATTATGACTCTGTTAACAGTCCGCGATCCAGAAATCCAGATAAGGAATTCTGTTAACCCGGGAGAAGGTGTTAGGCATTCCCGGGTTCCGTGGTTCGTAGCACGGTCGCGTCAACTGTTGTATTTGTCTTTTATTCTTGATTTAAAACATATTCTAACCTGTATGCCCTTTATGTGTAACCGCTTTATTGTTATTTAATAAGAATTTGCAACGTCGTAAAATGCGTCTCGGACCACGTCGCACCAGTGCACCCGTTGGTTTTTGACACATTTCAACTTTGTTGGGATTTGGATTTGAGTCACATAAATGCGCCACTCAAGTTTATGGAAGGTAATGTTTATTAAAATGCGCGTCTAAAGCAGGCTAACGCGTTTATTATTTTGGGGAAGGCCGTGAATTCGCTAAACGCCCATCCCGAATTCTAATTATTTTAATTATAACCATTTATCGAGGGCCCGCAATTTGTGCATTTTTATTTGGCGAGGCTCGTCTCATTTATTATTTAAAGGGATATCCTAAAAGGTCTTAAAATTCTCCTATTGATGGTGATTTACTACTTTTCGATTTAATCTCAATGTCATTGACAGAGCAGCCACAACAGGCAACTGCTAGCTCCTCGTAAATTAGGCCAGTGAAAGAAGGCCCAATTAAATTTTTCCTCGCAGCTACTGAATACACTAGAGTTCGAAACTGGGCAGAGGCCCCACGTAGTGACCAACGGTCCCCATTAACCCCAAAGCATCCTAAATAATTCTGTGCCAATTTCCACTGCATTTTACCTCAGGTTATACATTTCACTTTTGCAACTACTGCTGACTTCTACTTTAGATCCTCATTTATTCAATTCACAACAATAAGATAGATTAGCAACTCTATTACACAACTCACCATAGGATATTACTCATTTGATTCCAATTTCATGCTCAGGTTGTTTTATTTATTACTGGTGAGTTCCTAAATGTTCCTAAAGGTGAAAATTCAACTAGAAACGTGATCTTGGTAAACACAAAACAAACTAATTATTTTCAGCTTGATTCAAACTAACTTTATTAAATGAGCATTCAAATAATCCGTGATTTTAAAAAAAAAACAACTGAACTACTGAATTTGCTACTAGAGAAATGTTATCATGCTGGACACAAACAAAGGCCCATATATGAAACCTCGAACTCATTTTCATGCTTCAAGCTAATTTCTGATTTCAAAAGTTAAACTACATGATCAAACCACACTATATCAAAATGAGTGACTATCATTGATCTATTAGGCCAAACAGTCCACAGTCTGTCTCATTTATACAATATAAGCACGAATTAGAAATAAACCTAAACAAATACAAGCCAGCTACTACCTATTCAATTATATCAATTCAACCACAAATTTCTCAGGAGACAAAGGGAAGAATATTTCATTTCATCATTTACTTCACATCTTCATCAAAATGTGATTCGAATGTGTACCTGGGAATCAAATGACAGCAGAATAAAAGGAGATCAGCAGCAAGCAGTATCAAGCAGGGGTCAAATACAGCCTAGAGAAATTCAGCAAGCCCAGAAATGTTTCGAAACCCAAATAAACCAGTAGATCTACTCAAACCAGCACTAGAATGACCAGAAATAAACCAGGAAAGCCACACGATGATTCAAACTACCTTCAAACTTCAAATTATCGAATAGAAACAGGAAATTCAAGCTGTTCTGATCCTAAATGAACTGGAAACTGGCATTGAATACTGGAATCTGAAAGTGACCTAGAAAACACTAATGTAACAGTAATTTTTGAATTATTATATGGTATTTCTGTTTGTTTTTTGGTTTTTCTGTAATATCTAAGATCTAAAAAAGAAATTCCGAACTCCTATTGATTTGAAATTCAAAAATCTAGATACAGATCTGTGGAGAGGGTTTTGGGGAATTTTTTTTGGGGGGCTCCAAAACTTGTGAGTCAAGGCAAATGAATGCCTATTTATAGGTGAACTTAGGGTCCAATTTCAGATTTTCCCTTTACCTATTAGTCCCTATTTTAATTCTATTTTTATCCTTTATTTTCTGACTTGTCACACAAGTAACTACCCTAAGTTTACTGAAATCTGCACTATAGTCCATCCTAGAAGGTTCTATGCCCATTGCAATTCCTATTCTACCCTTACTTTACTTCAACAATTACCAAATCTGATTAAACTACCCTTTTCCATGCCTAAACTACCATTAGCATCCCCTGAAATTACTGACCAAGTTAAACTAGTCCATCAGCTATAACCAAACAATCTATTTCTAGGGCTAATCAAACTAGACAAATCGGCTAATCAAGAGGTTGGAACAATTGAAATCAAATTGCAGTAAACAATTATGAGTCGACTAACTGAACCTAAAATCAGACCACTTAAAACGTATATGAATACTGGGAACAGTATTGACATGAAGAACAAAACTTAAGCTAGATCCTGAACATGGAATTACTAATGCAATTACTGAATTAAACTAAACTAAACTAATTAATTACCACTAACCACTAATAACAGTAAAAGATCAAATACTGGAGAAAAAATTGAAATCAAAGTGCCCTAAAGAATTAAAGACTATCCAAACAGATTTAAACAAGAGCATACTGAACATAATCAAAACAGAATCGAACAGAACTTACTAATTTTGAGCATTCGACTGACTATGGGGCGAACTCTGACCAGCTAATGTTGTTTGAATCCTCCGGGATTCTTGACACGTAACATCCCTAATCGTGTGTTTTCAAAAGAAAATACATGATTAGGGAAATTACGGTCTAAAATCCCCAAGATTTCTGAGTTAGGGTTCTGCCGGACTTTGGGATAAAATTTGTAATGTTCCGGGCAGATTCGAGACAAGTGGCTATGGGGTTCGGGTAGAGGAGACTTAGGTGAACCTAGGGTGTTAATTTGGGACTATTTGGCATACTTTGGGTCTTGGCCGGAAAATATTCAAATTGAAATTCGACCAGTTAAAGGCAGATTCGAGAAAAACTAACCGGGGATTTGGATAGGGGAAGGGGAAAGGGACCTAGGGTGTTAATTTGGACCGATTTGGGAGAAGTGGTGTCATGGCCGGAAAATCTTCGATCCAATATTCGACGGCCTGGGGTGGGATTCGAAGGAATTGGGCTACGGATTCGGATAGAGGAGGAGAAGGGGAGTATGGGGTGTTATTTTGGTGAAGTTTGGAGATTCTCCGCCGCCGTGGGCGATTTCCGGCGGCGGAGCACGGCGGAGGAACGGTGGAGGCGGTGGGGTGACGGCGATGAACAGGGTACGAGGAAGAGAGGATATGGTCTCAGATGTTTGTGAAGGTGTTACTACATTTTTATGGGATTTGCTTGAACTGATCTGGACCGTCGGATGAGATCAATGGACGGCCCAGATTTGCCATTTGATGAAACGGGTCGAACCGGACGGGTGGATTGGGCTGGGTTGCTATTGAGGTGATTGGGATTCTTTTGGGCTGGGTAAAATGTAACCAAACGGCCCACCTGAGTAGTATTAAAGCACCCCCTTTTAAATTGTTTTTTTTATCTTTTATTTCTTTTATCTAATTTTCCTTTTTTTTTTGTATTTCTTTTATTATTGTTTTTTTTTTCACCTTGTGTTTTTGTATTATTTTGATTTTATAAAGATGCAAAAAAATAAAAATGAAAATTAAGCTAAACTAATTAATGCCTAAAATTACTTTAAAACTATTTAAAACAATAACATGCAAAAGTGAACTATTTTTGTGATTTTCGTGTTTCGTTCTAAAACAAATTAATTCCTAAAAATGTGAAATTAAACTCCTAAATGCAAATGCATATATTTTTTGTATTTTTAATATGAATTATCATGCACAAATAAAATGCAAACAATTACTACAACGTCACAAAAATCCACAAAAATTGCAAAAATAGTGAAAGAAATTATTTTGTTTGAATTTCTGGGAATAATTCATATAGGGAAAAAATCACGTGCTCACATCGCCAACTTATCCAAAGGCGTCATCGTTCGGAGGCACCATCCTCATAGCCCGAGAACACCATGTCATGGCCTGAGGACCCCTTTCAATCTTTTGCATATCATTATTCAAAGGCATCATGGTTCGGAGGCACCATCCTCATGGCCCAAGAACATCATTTCATGGCCTACGAATCCTTTATTATACGCTCCATGACCTAGGACATCATGGTCTAAAGACATCATCCTAACCGTTCAAAGATAGCATTCATGGTCCAATGGGAATTTGCATCATGTTTAAATTTACGCACAATATACGCTTGTATTGCTTATTGGCAGGTAAACCGGCAAGAAACAGCCATCCCGGCAGGAGCGGTTCCGCTCCAGTGCCCGCAGCCATATCAAACCTAACCGCTCCCGTAAGCCGTCCACTCATCCAGCCCCAGATATTACGTCCGTTCTTGGAAAGTACCCGTCGGCATACTCCGCCGACGGATCCTGAACTACATATAGCCCGATTCCTATAAAACCAGGGATATGTAGGCAGCTCAGGAGCCAGGGCGCGGTCTATCTTCTTCAAACCGTTTCGCTCGGTCAAAATTGGCCATCACATCTTTACCCGAAAACTCTTTCATCCTTCCCAGGTAAATAGGGGGAGCTGTTGACACCCAATTTTTCCCTATATATTTTCAATATGCGAAATACTTTCAAAACAGCATATATATGCATATATAGGTATGTCCAAGTATTTTATTATTTTTTCATAATTTTTGAAGGCTTTTAAATCAATTTATTTCCTTNTTTGTTTTCAGAAATTTATTTACTATTTTTTATAATTAAAAGAGAAAAGTGGCTATTTAAATTTTAGCCCAAATTGGGTTTCAATTATAACCCAAATCAGGCCCCAATTTCCCCGGCCCAATTCCCATTTAAACCCGACCCCTAACCCAATTAAACGACCCAACCCGGATTCCCACCTACCCTCTTTAATCCAGGCCGTTGATCATTCAGATCAACGACCAATATTCGCCCTTACCATTTTTAACCCTGAAAGACCGCTAAACCTACCTCATTCTTCACCAAACGCCGCCCTTGAATCCATCTTCTCTCAAATTCTCTCTGAAACCCTTACGAACCCTAGCCGCCGCCATCTAATCCCACCCTAATCTACCTCAACCCCTGCCTAATCCATGGCCTCTCATGGCCATTGGAGATGTGTATTGGCCTCCTATGGCTCCTGGGTGTTTGTTTCTGTGGTTTCATGGCCAGACCTCGAAGGGTTTGGTCCAGTCCTTGCTCGACTTCTGTTCATGGCCTTTCTCCGGCCATCCATAGCCTCTCTCCGGCCATTCATGGCCTTTCAAGGCAGATCCTTGACTTTCCTGGATAGATCGGTAACTTTCAAAGTCTTTCTCACTTCTTCTGGGTTTTCTGAAACCCTAGCTCTAAGATCTCCCAATTTTTCTTTCAGATCTCTCTTAGATCTGTAGTTACTATGAATTCCTTAAGTGTTTTCTCGAAGGTTCTTCAACTTTTCTTTCAAAACAACTCTTCATTTTTCAACGATTAGGGTTTTCCTTTAAATTTTTCATAAGATCTCTTCTCCGATCTTAATATTGTTTGTGATTGTTGCTGTGTTTAAACGATTCGCTCATGTTGTTCTTCTATCTATTTCAGCCTGTTAAAAACCCTAATTCCCTTTTGGTCTTAGCCGAGTTCTGAAACTGTTTGTTCAAATGTGTACTTGTTCTTTGTTCTGACTCTCTTTTCCTTGTTTGATTTTGACTTCTTGCCATCTCTTAAACTCGATTACTGTTGAAGCCCTAAATTTCTTAGAAGTTTTCTCACTTATTACTACTGTGAGACCTTTACTTGTTTCTGATTTCTCTTTCCTGATACTATGTTCTTCTTCACTGTTGATTCTATGTGACTACTTGACCTACTTGACTACTTTGCTTTGAATATTTTTCTTACTACTGAATCCTAGCTTATTTCTGCCACTACTGTATGTTTGTGTTATCTCTTTTGCCAATATGTTTGGCCTCGCATATCTGATGCTTCTGTTCGCTCTATTTATATCCTGAAGTGCAGAATCATATTTCTTCCTTGATTGATCTTGTGACTGATTGCAAAAGCTTTTCTTTTATTAACCCTAATTTCACTCGCTCGTTTAAATTAATTGATTCCTTTCCCTTTACTGCGATATTTTACCTTGCTGAATCCTTTTCAAAATAAGCCTCTTTATACTTACACTTGATTGTTTACTGCATGCTTTTACTACCCTTTTTATGTCAATAATCAATTTGTCCCCAAACTGATTTTCTTTCCTTAATTGAAACCTGTTAGTACCCGTTAAGCCATGATTCCTTAATTAAAGGGAATCACTTGTGATTGTTTCCATATTTGTTTTAAGACTTTACTTATTACCTTACTTTCACTCGTTTTCAAAAGCTATAAATACCCACCCTCTCTTCTTTCAAAGAGAGGAACAATCTGAGTTCAGAACACACACTTCACTTAAAACTCTCTCTTTCTTTACTGTTATTTATGCTACTACTTTGGCTAGCCGGCTGAAAGCCAAGGCTAGGCTGTGGAAATTTGCTTACTTTTCCTTTCTGCACTTTGCTTCTTTACTGGTATGTCCTAATTAATTTTCAAGCATCAACAACAACATGTTTCTGTAATTGTTCCAACTTCTCTCATGTTTGTCCACTTCTGCTTATGTTTCTACAATCAAGTTGCATTACTAGCATGTTGAAATGTATCCCCTTCCCTTTTTAGATCAATGCTCTCCTATGTGTATGAATTCCAAACCCCACATCCCCTCTTTGTGTTTGTGGTCTCTGGCTGGTTTGTGGGCATTCCAGCATCATCTATTGTTGTGCATGTTCAAACCTAACCCCTCCTAGGGTCATATGCTTCATGTAATATATTCCCAAAACCCCTGACCCCTTTGTGCAACTACTGATTCTGTGTAGTTTAAGTTTTACTACTACTGTTTTCAAATCACCCTTACCCTTTACTATTCTCAACCTGGTTTTAAATAAATCTCTGTTTCTGCACTTCCACTATACTCTTAGAACCTAGGTTCTGCCCCTCTTGTGTGAGCCTTCCCTTGGGACCCCTGAGCTCCCTCTGAACTTGGACACAGAAGGGTTGGCCCTTCCACACTGCACTCATCTCTATGTGATTATGTAAACCTGGGTGTAAGCACTGCCCGGGGTCCCATGACACCCTTAGGGAACTTTGACACACCCAGGTCTGAGAAAGGCTTTAAAACAAGTGGCATATGAGGTGGTTTATTCCATAACTCAGAGAGGAAGTCAGAATCAGGCTTCCTATGGTTGTAACTTCTTATTTTACACTTTTCTGATGTAATTCAGTATTTGGTCTGTAATAATTTGTAGTAAATATTGGGGTTGGCTAGTGAAAAGGGACAGGGTAATTATGTATGTTTTAGCTATTAGGAGGGTAGATGACATGCCTATAGGGTCTGTTTTCAAATTCTGCATGTTTTACTTCCACACTTAGATATCCTGCCTATAGGATCTGTTTAATAAATTTCTGCATGTTTTACCTCTACGCTTAGATATCCTGCCTATAGGATCTGATTAATAAAGTTCTGTGTGTTTTACCTCTACGCTTAGATATCCTGCCTATAGGATCTGGTTAATAAAGTTCCGCCTGTTTACCTCCACACTAAGAAATCATGTCTATAGGATCTAATGGCTATGATCAGACATCATGTCTACAAGGTTAAAAATCAGCTTTTGAAATTAGATGTCATGTCTATAGGATTAAAATCAGTATTTTATAGAAATCATGCCTACAGGAATTTCGCTGTAAATCCTGCCTGCTTCATTTCATGTTCAATTAGATATCATGCCTATAAGACCAAATCAGCCTTTAATACTAAATACCATGTCTGTAGGGATTAAAATCATCAACAATAGAGATTATGTCTATAGGATCTGAAGCCATTTTAGTTAAAAATCAGTTTGACCCGTACTGTTTTGAATAAAGTTTAAACAATTTACTCATTTCATTAATGCGGTTTAGAAAGCATGCCTATACGATCCAAGTTGCTCGTTTAAAACTGTTATTGCTTTGCCATTTTGAATCAGTAGTAGATATCATGCTTATAGGGTATCATCAATACACACTTAGGCAAGCCTTAGGTAATAATGATAAAATCGAATCCACCTTTGTTAATTAGCACTTGCTACAACCAGCAGGCAGGCCTGATTCGGACTTCTTATCTGAGTTACGTAACAAATTGGTCTACTTCAACAACAAAGACTCCCCTGTCTTAGTACTTTAAATTCTGACCCTAAATGTGTTTAAGTCATGCTATTTATGTGCTTTACTTGAGGAGGTATATATGAGCCTCTTAGTTGTTTACATGTTTCCCCTAATATGTAGTCCTATGTGTTTTGAATGTCGCCCTAGTCTTTTTCACCTTTAAAAACCCAAGAGTCAGCCTAAAATCCTCCCTCTTATAGGAATAGTAGTCCTAAAATCCTCCGGGACTGATAGGAATGGACAGGTAATAGCATGCAATAGAGGTCGAGACCAATTCGCGGTTTAATACCTTAACGGGGTGGGAAGGGTAGATATGGATATGATGACCGGTGCGCTAATACCATGTGTAGCCCCTCTTTTGAGGAGTGATTACCGGGTATTGCATTGATGTGATCCATATTACAAATAAACCTAGGACCCTTTGTATTCGTCAGCATGCTTATTTATAACTCTTTCAAAACTTTGCTTTATTTTATCATTTCCAAACACTTGTGTATTTGAAATATCCTCTTATTTGAGCCTTGTTTGTTTACTTGTTAATTGCACAAATTCACAAAGAACTATCTGGCCGGGAACCACACTAGTGGATCCTGAGGGGTGCCTAACACCTTCCCCTTGGGAAAATTCCAAGCCCTTACCCTATCTCTGGTTATCAAACATAGTTGTAGTTGAACCCCATAGGTTCCCTAACACACCTTAAAATCGTTAGGTGGCGACTCTTCAAAATTTCAAACCCCTTTCCCAAAAGGAAAGAGTTGTCCTAGTCGAATGTCACAAACCCGATTCCGCGAAGGAAAAAGGGGGCGCGACACCTGTATGAATGATTGAGGAGATGAGACGAGAATATGTTTCCCAGACAAGATGAGCACTCCCATTATGTGTGAGTGAGAGATGTAGAAATTTTAGGTCCACCCATAAGGGGTGCTTTAAAGCCCAACAGGGTTATTAGTTAACCCTGGTATTCTCTATATAATTACACATAAAGTGTACAACTAAAGATATAGAATACATAGCATTTTCCTATGCCTAGTCTTCTACTAAAATTAGACTACGGTTTAGACTGTGGAATTGGGGATTGCTCCGTAACATCGTGACAAAACACTACCCACCAGTGATTCCAGCCGTAGTTCGCTTCAGATTTTTGCTTCCGCTTTACGAAGAACAAGTAAGTTCTTGTTTTACAATTTACGCGCTAAATTGATGAGCTTAGATTATCACGTTCCTTCACTTTTAAACAAGAAATTCTTTTAAGTTTGGGAAAACAAATTCAGAACTAGATTTGATAAAGGCATTCATGCCAAAGTACTTCAAGAGTTGGCTTATCTTAATCACTCTATTCATCATCTTTCATTACTCTTAATCTTATAATGCTCATTCGTATGACAAGGAAATTATCAAAATCATTGATGAGCATATAAACATCCTATCAAATGGTAAAACTAATCTCGTTCTGTTTCATACGAATCTAGTACACTCCTTATGTGGATTGATGAGTAGAGTAAGGCAAAAACTTTCTCACATCGGGTGTTATATTAAATTGTACTAGTTTATTATGGTAAAGTGATTTTATTGAAGATGGACCTAGGCTATAATTGGTTAGATAAAATAATGGTAACGACCCAACCGGTCGTTTTGTATATTTGAGCCTCGTTTCCCCTTTTGAAGCTTCCTTTATGTGTAGTTGTGTTTTTAGACATGTGTGGATATTTGGTGTGGAGCCCCGAAGGCTCGAGTGAGTTTTGGACACGTTTCAGAGAGTTTCGAGAGAGTTCAGATTTTGCCGATGCAAGGCTAATGCTACAGGTCTCACAAATGCGAGATCATGTTTGCTTTTGCGTACCTCGCATTTGCAAGGTAGGCATCGCATTCGCGAGGTGGACGGGGAGCTGCAGCATTCGCATTTATTAACATTTGATCTCTTTTGCAAATGGGGACCTAGGCAGGGGTGATCACTTTTGCGAAGGGGCCTGATATCGCAAATGCGAAGTCAGGGTCGCATTTGCGATATTTCCTACAATCAGTAGGCGCCGCTTTTGCGATAATTTTTCTGCATTTGCAAGCGTTCAAATTTGTGAACCCAAGTCACATTTGCGACATCCACAACTGAACAAAAGGTTGGGATTTCAGGACTTAGTCTCATTTTATCACACTTTGGTGACCTAGACTCGATGAGAGACGATTTTAGGAGGAGATTTTCATACAAAGCTATTGGATAAGTTATTTTGACTCAATTTTCATTATATAACATGATTATTTATGCGATTTAACATCTAAATTATGAGAATTCAAAGAGAAATCTTGGAGAATTTTTTACTATATTTTGAAAAATAAAAATTTGAGATTTAAGAGTCGAATTGGACTCGGATTTGAAAACCAAACACATATATGGACTCCTGGGGTTATGGGCAGTCGAGATCTGCCTTTCGACTTGGGTTTTTACCAGGCAGGCCCGGGGTTGACTTTTGTTGACATTTGGAGAAATGTTTAAAGATTTTAACTTTACTAATTGAAATTCATTTCTCTTACATTGTTTGATGATATTAAGTCATTTTTTCTAGGTTTGAGCAGAGTGGAGGGGAACTTTAAGGGAAAGGCGCTTTTAGAGTATTGAATTGGCCAAATTCAGGCAAGATCTTGCCTAACTTTGTGTGGGAGAAATTTTCCTTGGGATTTGGTCTTGACAATTACTGGGTACTGACTGTGGTGTACTCGTAATACACTTCTATATATTTTTTTTGCAGATCCAGGTACTTCAAATCGAGCCAGTCGCTAGAGAGTTGAGTTAAATAATGTGAAGACTTCAAGGTATACATGTTGTTCCCGCTCGCAGGCCTTGGAGTGACCTACTAGTATTTTTCCTTAATACTGTTATTTGTATTCCAAAACAGTGTTGTATTCGAGATTTCTAGTGTATTCTCAGTAGATCTTATAACTCCATACTACCGGTTTTGGGATGTATGGTTGTTGATCATTTGTTGGCTATGTTATGTTATTAATCAATTTTTATTTAACTAGTATCTATAAACGTGCGTTGCACGTTAATGTAACGCACATTTATAATGACACATGATGGTTTAAATATTTATTTATGTGAAGGAACAATAAAATCTAATTAATCAGAGAAATTTTATATATAATACTACAACAATCGTCTAAATGCGAATAATATTGTTACAATAACATAATACGTGAATTCAAAATGAAAGGATATCATCAGAACTTACATAAATGATTAATTTTAGTCATGTTAGGTAGATAAATATGTAATGTAGTTCAAATGTATCTAATGTGATGGTATCTTAACAAACAGTTCTTAGTTTATGGACTATATGTTTCCTTCTAATGCTTTGTTTACTCTACCATAACCAGAACCCTAGTTGTCGATATTGATAAATCTCTTGAAAGTGCAACATATAGTTATTCATGTAAGAAAACATATTGTGGTAAATATAGTTCAATATTGAGGATGTTTTTCCTTGTACTTTATCTATTATAACTACAAAACATAAACATACTGAAAATTATTTTCACACAAATTTAAAAGGATATTCTTTAGTTTCGGATGACGAAAGTTGCATTCGGGGATAAACACATACTTAGAAGCACATTGACCAGTATCATAAGTTCTGCATGCATGACGTTATTGTCAAAACGTCTATATACCATATGCGTACTATTACATAAGCTATTCAGCGGATCTAAGTTTTCAGTAACATGACGGACATATTTTTCTTCAAAATTAACCTATATGCAATGGAAGATCAACTTTAACTTAGTTTATTATATATATGGTGACACTAACACACATAAGAAAATAATGAACTTGACAACAAACATGTACCGTAGAAGACTATTTTGTATTAAAGTATTTAAGTATTCTTCTTCGTAGTTATTGTTACTATCATCTTCTGCTGAGTCAACATTGAAAAATATTTTATTTTTACCATAAAACTTAGCTATCAACCTTTTATTTAGTTGATCAACATATTCATTTCTGCAAGCTAAGACAGCTCTTTAATTTCTATCATGTAATTTGCACAAATTGCGTTTTAATCTAATAATGAAAATGTTTTTCTTATTAAATGCACTACTATTACCATTGGAGTTGATAACCAAGTATTCTAGAATAACGAAATCATCTTTTATTGGATGCTCTTTTTCATTTCCGACATGAAGCAAGAAGTCACTGAATGCTGGATTTGTTCTTACTTTTATATTTCTTGTCACATGAATATTTTTCATTTGAGGTCATAAGTATAATTTTGGCAAGCTAGCTTTTACAGTTTTTGCTTTGGTCAATTTTGGAACTACTGATCATACTTGACAGGAATCACCTCCCAAACTATTACCTTTCCACCAAACGGTTCATCGATATCCAATATATCTCTAAAACTCTGGGCGATTATTTCGATCGTTTGACTCTTAGCCAAAAGCGCTTCATCCCATATTATCACTTTTGCTTTCCTTATATATTAGCACTATTGATATGATTTGATATATTTGTGATGGTTATTTCAGTTTTTTGAAGAGGTATATCAAATCTAAAGTTAGTTGTATGACCTCGTAATAAAATTATTGATGGTACACCTTTTGTTCTTATTACGAACAATATCATGCCTCTTTATCTGATATTTCCAAGTAATGCATGACATGGGAATATTATTCGATTCTGCCGGAGGAATCTACAAAGGATAATCCCGTTATACCAGAGTCGATTTTTTATAATATAGTCTTGAAAGTTTATTCTTGTTCAGGATTTAGCTTTGATTGTGCTTGCTAATTATATTTTTTTAAATTGACAAATAATTTTACTCAAATGATGAATTTAAAAATAATTTAATTGGATTCTCTTACTAAATAATTAATTGAAAGATTTAATTATTTGGTTTTAACATAAAATATAATATATTTTCTGTTAATTTAGATTCTTAATATTAGTTCATATCATGTTCGAATATTTTACCAATTTATAATTATATCCACCATAAATTTTATTTTCAGAGAGTAAAAAGATTGATGACGTTGCACTTTTAGATCTTTATGTTTGCAAAATCATTAGTGATATTGGTTCTTACCAACATTTTTCTTTCTTTTCTCACACATTTATATTCTTAAAAAATTTCTTAGTTGTTCTTTAATAATTGGGTATATTTTCTATATTACACGGATAATTAATAATAAAAAAATTAGTTGAGTAGGAAAGCAGTTCAAATATAATATAATAATATGTTATCGTGGGAATTTCTCTCTCTCAATTTCAACGCGTTATGCAGTCCGTTTAGCATTACTTTTATTCTTTTTGGTATTGAATATAGAATGGTAATGTATTACCAATATGGAGCATTCTTATGAAATTGATTTTATTAAACATTCCTACATATTTTTAATAGACAAGATTGTATTAATTTTAAAATCTTAAATATTAAGAAAATTAGCATATAAGTTATTATAGTCCAAAAAAATAAGTTATTACAACTATGTCCTTTACCTATGAGGTCTTCTATTTAATATTTTAGAGCTATTTTGATCTATCAATATTATATTCGTGCTTTTATAATAAATATATGCTCTCCTGTTTCTAAATGGATTTGAACAATATAATACGTTTTCAAAATAAATTAGCAATAGGAATTTTTTAATAAGTATTATCCTAAAAGTGATAGGATTATAAGGCTAATATCCATGCCCGAAAATAATTATATTAATAGGATTCCTAAAGGTAATCATGTAGGATTCCTAACGTATTATGTCCTAAAACTAATAGAATTGCAAGGCTAATATCTAGAATTCCTATTATGTCCTTTTATTATGAGTTATTATGCTTAATATTAAAAGGTTATTTTTGTAATCCAACATTTTATTCATGCTTTTATAATAATATAGATAGATAGTTGAGTTATTTTATTTTGTTAATTTCATCATGTGTTAGGCTTACCTAGTCTTATAGACTAGGTGCCATCACGATCTTCAAGGAGGGATTTTGGATCATGACAAATTGGTATCAGAGCTCTAGGTTCATAGGTTCTACGAGTCATAAGAGAGTTTATTAGAGTCCTGCCGATTGGTATAGAGACGTTTGTACTTATCTTCGAGAGGCTACTATTAGGAAATTCCACTTCTTTCATTTTTTAGCGTGCGAATTTATTGATTTTGGAATTTGAGCCTTTGTCTTTCTATTCTCTTCCTAATGGTGAGGACACGAGCTTCAATTTCTCAATGACGGTTCAAAGCCGGTAATGGCCGACTATCGACTGACGCGCATTAAATGCCTGAGAAACTGTACCGACGAGACATTTTGGTTACCTCTACTGCTTACGTGATGCTGCTTACGTCATGATGTATTGAGGTGAAGATCGAGGGCTCAAATCGTTTCTTGTCATTACTCTCCAAAAAACGAGGGGACTATCTGTATACGGTCAAAATCGGGCTTGCCCTTTTTGTATGATTAATCGAGAGCGGGGCGTGGCAGGCCAATGTTCGACCCCATGTCGTACCGGACCGTGACACGAAGTTAGATTGCCAAGCTCGTGAATCAGAGACCGATCGAGATCGAGATCAACCAAGATCGAGACCGATTGGGATAGAGATCGAGTAAGATCGAGGGAAGTCTGCCGAGCCAAATAACGGAAAGCCAAGATATGCACGATCGGGCGAGGATCACGACGGAAATCTCGGTACGTACCAAGAAGAGGCCGATTAATCAGCTAATCAGCGGATTTCTTACTGTATTTAGGATTGTATTAAGGGTAGGATGCCCTTACTATATAAAAGGGGCCTCATCATTTGTAAAGCACATGATATTCAAGATACACAAAGCAATATACTATCTTTCTCTTAAGCTTTCAATACTCTGTTATTTTGTTCATACTTTCCAGTGAAATACTAGTTTGATTCGAAGGCAACCTAGCTCGAGGATCAAAGCAATACATTTCCTTGGTTTGCTTTATTTCTATGTACAGTTAATTTCAATATCAACTTGTACTTTTTCTCAGTTTGTGCTAAGTAAAATCACATGTCTTTAAAACCACAATATAAATTCAATTGTTATCCGTTTTTAGGGTAAACAGATTTTCAGAAGCTTTTGCTCCATCATATATCGCACGAAACTTTGGATTGATAAGGACATTGGATTATTCTGTTACTGCTGCCATTAGCTAAATACCAGTAAATGAAAATAGAGCCGCTATACATCATTAAAACTGACATGAAAATTAACCTAGGATGACGATCAAACATACACATACAAAGAAAGATAGATGCATGTGGTCTGTTAACACCTACTACTACTACTACTCCCATTACCTATTTGCTACTCCCTCCATGTTTCTCTTCCTAACAATAAAACATTACTCTCTTCACGTTTTCCTTTAGCGCAGGCAATGGCCGAACACCACTCTCTCCACCTTCTCTTATAGCCTTGCCCCCTTTATGAGGACTGCCACCATTTTCTGCCATCTCCGGTTCCATGTAGAATCTAGCTCGAAATGCAGCTAAATGTGCATAATATGCTGGAGGAACTGCAAAAACACAGTTAAAACTTTGAAACATTAAAATGGAATTTTGATTAAGCAAATAAAGCAAGAGGATTATAACCCAAGGAGCAATAGGAATTTTGTTTTAGAGTTTTCACTTACCCACAGAGACAGAACGCGTGCACCTTGCATATGTATAGCAGAGATTGTTAGTCAAGGACTGGATTCCATCTGCTGTGAAATTGTTCTCATCCCACAGAACATGGTAATGAGCCGGTCGACTTGTACCCTGCCAACATGATGTAGTGCATCAATAACATATGTAATGGCTAATATTGTAAGGTGTTTGTGAGGAAGTTAGAAAATATAGTGAACATATAGTTAAAATCTGTAGCATCAGATAAATAAGCTTAAGAGAAGGATGTGAATTTCGATAAAGGATTCCTTCATAAATTGTTCCTTATGGGATCAGTTTCCCCTCTTGTCAAATTCGATCTGAAAACCTCTTCATTTATCTTAGATAAGGGAAAAGGTAGTTACTGTTATACCTGAATGCCGGCATGGCTACAAAGATAAAAGTCAAACTCTGTTGGATGACAGATTTTTGTATCAACCACAGTACCTGATGAAGCAAGAGATGGTACTCAGCATTCATAATACTTGACAATATTCGTAAAGTGTGTCTAAGATTATGGATAGTTTACCAGGCAATATGTTTCCACTCCTATCCGTGCTACTCCTGTCCTTGTGATTGTTAGCAAATAGACGGGTGTGATGCCGTTTCTGTACCACAATAAAAGTTACTGGTGGTTGGTAATTTGGCTCTAAAGATGCACAAGCCTGCACAAAAATACCTTCTGGTTAGGCAAAAATCATATATGGGAATAGGCGTTGCCAGGATTAGCACCAACCTTCCTAATTGCATCTAACTCAAAAAGAAGTACTTGATAAAATTGCCCTTCGCTCACTCCATCCCTGTACACAAGATACTCTAATAAGATAGGGAAAGTTAAGCAAATCAATAGAATCAATGAAAAAAGTCATCCATTTCAATGCATGTCTCGGAATTGCAGCAGATATAGCATGTGAAACTTCCAGTATATTTAATATTTAGAGTGAGGGACTTGCCGATAAAAGATTATTCTTTGTGGCTTTTGGCCAGTAGCCTTTCTGAAGGATACAAGGAGATCCCTGCAAAATCAGTGTAAACTCGTTTAACCATAAGGGAAGAAAACAAATACATTAGAAGTAAGACTAAGAGATAGAAAGGCATACCTTATCATGCCACCGCTAACTGTTCCACGTGCAGGATCATGCCATGTCTTGTACAAATCTTGTATGAGTTCCTGTCTATGAGCTTGAGCGCAAACAAGGCCAGCATATTTTGTCACCTCAGGCCAATCCTGAGAAGCTACTACCTGCAGCAGCCAGAATAGGAAATTGAGCTTCCTGTTACACCCAAGTATCGGGAAAGAGGAGATTAAGGAGCATGGCCTCAAATGAGGAACTTACTGCAGCAATTGAAGGGCTAGAGTCTTCTCCATTTTCTGGGTGAGTCACATCTGCTCCAAATATGATGGTAGGAATATCACTTACTAATGGTATTCTACAGCTAATAGCATCCAACAGGACAGTATTTCGACCACCCATCTGCTCCCACAACAGAAAGTATTCGTAAGAGTGCAAAAAACAAAAGATGCATCTTACAATTAGCAAAATCACAAAGGGAAAAGGAACCTCCAAGGCACCAAATATGGACATTTTGTGACTATCTCAATATCGCAGGTTATATTTTATGTGTTTTCAACAAGAATAGCAAGTGGATGCACCTTGACATTAATCTTCAAGGAGACATTTGCCAAATATTGTTTGCTGATCTTGAACACATGCTTTGTCAGACAGCATTGGGATATTAAACCAAGATCAGTCTCACATATCCGCTTTATGTCACCTACAAGATAAGGATGTAAGACATTCTGGAACAATGCAATTATCTCAATTCAACAAAATGAAAATTATTTTGCCATACCATACAGGGATCCGTTGTTATCTGGAAGAATGACCAATAGAAGCTCAAGTTCTTTGCCTTTTAGCTTGTTTACACATGCATGATAAACATGCTTCAAGGCTTTCTCTACTTGATCCGGCCTGGCCATGTATATTGGAATTACTGGTTCCGGATTGAACTCCTGTCAGCATAAGCTAAGGTCAATTGCCTTCGTGTATATAATTAAACATGGAGTGAAAGAGAAATGGACAAGGAACAAAGAGAAGGAGCTTGCGAAACAACTACCATTCCAGAGACTTCACACATCTGAGCCAGTTCGTTACAAAAGCCACGAGCAACACTCTCTTGGACACTTCGTGAAAAATTGATGCAAGCCCAACGGCTAACGGTCATTCCATTGATCATTTTCTGTGCACAGATCAAGCACAGCTTTTAGCAAAACAGAAAGCACAAAGAGACAATACATAGTAACTGAGAAACCACAGAGGAGCACATCGGTACCAGATAGGAAGAATAAGCGGGACAATAAATAAGTATAAAGTAATGAACAAAGAGTGAGATATTGGGTCTATTTTTTTTTTTCACCATGCAAGACGACAAAAAAAAAAGCATGACGTTAATGCATGAATGGTGCAGCACAGAAGTAGTAAGTAAACTGATGATTCGGTAGTTGTAACAACTAAAATAAAGAAATCAAGTAGCAGCTGAACTATGAAACAAGCAGAAAAAGGACCTTATTCATCATATTCCACTGCCCAACTTGAGGCAGACAATCTTTCTCCTTCCCAGTCTCGTGATATTTTAGCTGTTGAAGAAATGAGAGAAATAGATGTCAAAGGAAAAAGAATTCAGGTTTATTAAGAATGAAGAATGAAAGCTCATGTAGAGTGATTTACCCATGGAGCAGGCAGCACGCGAGCTTCCACCGATGCTTGCTTTTCACTGATTTTGATCCCAAACTCCTTTGCATATGGGTCTTCATTATAATCATTGTGTTGAACAGTCTATATTTTAAAAGACAATCAAGTACAACATGACAAGGGAATCATTCAAGTCCATGTAGGTGTGTTGCACAGATTAAAATTTCCAGCACAACAGAAAGGAAGCATGAAAGGTAAAAATATTACAACATACCTGCAAAATCGAGTTCTCACGATCTCTTGGTCTTTGGCACGTGACCTTCAACAGAGCAGTAATTTGCTTTTCACTCAACCTTTTAGTGTATCGTTGTCCCTCAACAATTTTACATGCCTAGAAACACGGCAACAGAGAATAGCTCACACTTCTGAAAAGAGACATGAAGCTATACAAAACATCAAGCAATATTCTCACCTCCATAGGTAAATAGTTGGCTTTCTTTTGGTTCCCTACTTGAAGGCATGGAAGATGTGTATACTTGATAGTAAAGCCATACATTTCTTGGAAGTATTCCACTACTGACTTCATCGTTGAATTATCATCAACAGGAAAACTGAGCAAAGCAACAATGAGCATTAGGTCAACCTAAGTTTTATCACTCTTGGAACGAATATATGATAATGTTAGAATGACAAATACAAAGGCAAAAGCTTACACTAGTTCTCTTGTGGGCTGGGATGTTAGTCCTGAAACTCGATACTTTCTCCGGACATTGCCCCTATGTGTCACTTCTACTTTCACTCCTCTAAGAGCCTTCTTGATCTAGATGGCATTTGCAGGCAAAATTAACAGTTAATTAAAAGTGACCAAACATTTCATGTAAAAGCAATGCAGAAAACTTAATAGCATTAACATGACAAGGGAATCATTCAAGTCAATATTGTAGGTGTTGCTACCTTTACACGATCAGAGTCAGATAAGGGTCTTGACGACACATCTTTTCCAAGAAGCTGGGCTACAAACTCTATCACTGGTAGTGCTTCAATAAATGCAGCTGAAGCCATATCTGTTGTTTGAGGTCCGAACATCAAACACAGTTAGGAATAACTAACTACATTAACAATAATTATATCATATCATAATTCTTTACTTGCTAGAAAAGTAAATTTTATCATATTTAATCTGAATATCTGTTAACAATAAATTACCAATATTAAGGGACAAGCCCATTTGGGTAGGTCTGATGCTCTGGTAGAATCCACACCATGCTTCTAAACCATCGCCAAGAGGCTGAGGTTTCCGGATATCAGGGGAAAAGAAAGATCTTCCAACAGGACAATACCTATTAAGAGATGTGTGTTATCAGAGATAAAATCAACTCAACAAAAATCATACACGAATGTCCAAAAACTGAAGAGCTTTTGCTCAAAGCTCCATCACAATGCCTCAAATTAGAATGTCTACCTCTTGATTGAAAGCTCTCTCAAAACAATATCCAGAATTTGAAGAGCTTCTTGTGGACCATCGGCACGCTTACCAGCTAGAAATTGGCTCAAATGATGTACATTCGCTCTTGCGACAAACTTAATCACCACTTTATATTCTCTTTGTCTCCTGAAAATTTTTTCAATTCACAAAAGAAAAATAAAAAGTTAATTTAGTATTGGAATGAAATAGGCCTAAATAGAGCTGAACCGATTCAGATATTCCATAGTGCCGACCTCAACTTGTTTGGAATTGAGACATAGTTGATTGATGAGCGAAAAAAGAAAACAAAACATATTTGTAATTAATTTGGTAGGATCTGCTAGTTTAAAAAAGTAAATGGGATTATGATGTCTTATTTTTGTACTATAAATATTATAACAAAGCATTTTATACATTTAGAGCTAGATAGTGATTAATTTTTAATGAACCCTCCAAAATGAATGAGGACAAAGCAATAAAGAGTCTTACTTTGGACCATTGATTACATCATCTTCATCAATAAGCTTAATGGTGAACTCCTTCCACTTAAAAGGAAGTTCACCAGCAGTGTAGAGAGATTTCCTGCCATCATAAGCTGGTAATCTCATCCCTAGATCTGATTCTTTGTACAGTTTCACCAGTTCTGCTAAGATTGCTCTGTTTACACTTCTTGATGACACTTCAGGGGTTACAGTAACCTGCAAAAAAGGTGGTTTAAAGGAGGCATATACATACAAAAAAAATACAAAGAGAATTATCACAAACAGTCTGACCAAAATTCAGAGTGTCATTAATGCTACTAAAAAACAAAAGAGATACATCCTACTACTCAACTAAGCAAAGTAAAAGCATGTGTAAGAAGGGGTAAAAAAAAAAGATAGAACTCCATAAACATAAACTTCAAAGGGATGTCAGATTAAGGGGCCCAAAGCAATACACAATATTTACTTTAGTGCTGAAAGATGCTCAAGGAAACCAGTTTCAAAACCATCAAAAATAAAATAGCAGCTTACATCATACTGGTTTAAGTCCTTGTCTGGTAATTCAGCCAAAAAATGGTTTGCTTTTACAATGCATTTTGTCCCCAGTTGGCCATAACCTGGTCTTGGGGCAAAACACAAAGACTTGCTTGAAGAAGGAAATCCTGAACCAGTAGCCACTAATTGACATGAGCTGCTGCTGACTGACACATTTAACACATTTTCTGCTGCTACTATAACTGGCTTGCTTGCTGCTGTGCAAGGCCTTGAACTTGGCCTCATAAAGGCCTCACCTTGATCTGACTTTCTCCCTCCTCTTCCCCTTCTTCTTCCTCTGTTTCTTGATGGGGGTGATGATGTTGTGTTATGGATTTTGTTGTTTTGGGGTTCTGTGATTGGTGGCCCTTTCCCATTTTGAGCAGTCTTGGGGTTTTTCTGAAGTGGGTTCATGGTGTTTTGCAACTGGGGTTTGATCACAATGTGTTGTTCTGAGCCTTCTTTCATCTGCCTTATAGGCATGTTTTCACTGGTAATGTGATAAGCACAAGAAAACTGTTGAAAAGTAATTATCCTTCACTAGATGGCACAGTCCAATAGAGTTCTTCACACTCAAGAATTCAAGATTATTGTACTGAAAGAACCAAAAACAGAAAGGGTACACATGTCAGCAACATGATGATATTTGGCAGCAAGTTTATTCATATATAGAAAAGTGATGAAAATGCCTTTGAACTTTCACACTCAAAAGCAAAAAGAATAGTCATCAACAAAGAATGGCAATTTCTTGGTTCTGCTTACTACAGACACCTCCATTTCCTTTGCAGGTATAAATACAAACATTTCAAATTTTCTTTCAACCAATAAAACCAAAAACATACACAACAGCAGCTAGACATTGAAAAAGTTTACAGCTTTTGGATCAAAAAATGGATTTTGCAATTAAATTGTCACAGGTCTTGTCACTGCAGACCATCAAGTGAAAATAGTGAAATGATGATAAACTGCAAAAGATTAAAAAAAAATGAAAAAGAAATAAAACCACCTTAATATAAATGCATACACACAAAATATAAAACAATGTTAGACCATTTTTCTAACATTGTTTCTCTCCTTCTGCATGAACATCAATTGTAAGATGGGGCAGGAAAAACTAGTGTAATTTTCAAGAAAGGAAAAGAAAAAACAGAAAAGGAGCGAGGAAAACAACACCCAGTTAGAGACAAAGAGAAAAAAATTTAGAAGCCAAAAACCCTCTAATATGTTTCTGTTGGAAACCCAATATATATCCATGAATCAGGAAAAAAGAAAAGAAAACATAGATTCATTAAATACTAGCTAGTAGTACAAACATGTGCACAAATGTGTGTATAGAACTGTTTTATTTAATTTACCAAATAAATTTGTTGGAATGCAGAGAAGAAAGAAGCAGTTGTCCCTAAAGCAAAGCCAAAATTTTGTACCAGAAAAACGAGAGAAGGGATGAATACATCCAACACAAATGAGACAAAGAAAGACTAATACGATAATGTACAAAGCGTGAGTAAATGTGAAACCATATATGACTGCTCAAGAAGAGAATAAAAACGCCTTGAAACACTCAAAAAAGCAAACAAAGTAATATTACTCCTACCCACTAGCCAGCAGTAAATCAAAATGAAACAAAAGAAATGAAGAATCAATCACCAATGAATGGAACCATGAAAGAGCAAGTCTTTGAAAAGATGTGTGTAGCTTGATTCCAAGAATATTAAAGCAGCAGAATAGAGAAGTGTAGTGGGCTTTAATAATGATGGGGACAAAGACTAGAAAGAGAGAAACAAGAGAGAGAGAGAGAGAGTGGAGGAGATTAAAAAGTGAAGAGTTCAAAGTTGAAAGTTGAAACAAACAAGTGAAACTCTTAAGAGAGATAATGATGAAGATGAGAGAATGAATCTTCCCTTTTATATATATAGAGAGAGTACGCATGCAAAGTGCATCTGCTGTTTTCTTTATCACGTGTTAAAGCCTTTAATTTGTTAGCTTCTTCCCCCTACTCTCAAACTTCAATGTCCCTTGCCATATAGCACCTCTTTTGCTTTTTTCACACCAAACACTATTTCTTTGCTGCTCTTTCTAACCACACTTTTTCTGCGTCCGGGATTCTGGCCGATGTAATTATTGAGTTTTAAATTAATAATTTTGTATATAAAATATATCTTTATATTAATATATTCTTTGTTATACTTTGAGTTTAAATATATCCTTATGATAATATTATTGGTTTAAATATACCCCACTTTTGTTAAGTTTGTCCAAGCTAAGGTGGACATCCAATCTTATACGTGGCATTGATATTTGATGAGGCGGATGTCACATGGCATGCCACCTCAGTGTCCCTCATCCATATATAAAAGACTAAAATTTGAAATACAATATTTTTCATGGTAGCGGTAATGGTGGTAATAGTGGCGGAGGGGAAGCAAATTTTAGTGGTGAAAAAAAATAGAAGGGAGGGGTAAAATGGGTTAGGGACACTGAGGTGGCAAGCCATGTGGCATCCACCCACGTAGGATTAGATATTCACTTTGGACAAACTTAACCGAAAAGAGGTATATTTGAACCAATAGTATAACGATAAGTGTATATATAGACTCAAAGTATAACGAGCGATACATTTAAACCTTTATGATGTATAGAGGTATATTTGGCCCTAATTACGTATGTTCAATGAATATCCTAAGACAAATACAGAATTTAGACCAAAATTATTACGTTTAAACAAATACAAAGTTCAGCAGAACCCGTAACTCGTACACTAGTAGCCTGTTTGCCAAGCTTCTTTTTGGCCAAAAGCACTTTTGGCCAAAAATTGAGGTGTTTGGCCAAGCTTTTAGAAGGAAAAAAAGTGCTTTTGAGGAGAAGCAGAAGCAGTTTTGGAGAAGCAGAAAAAATTAGCTTCTCTCCAAAAGCACTTTATTGAGAAGCACTTTTGAGAAAAATACACTTAGAAGCAGTTTTTTAAAGCTTGGCCAAACACTAATTGCTACCCAGAAGTGCTTTTCAAACTAATTAGCCAAACACAAACTGCTTCTCATCAAAAGTACTTTTGAAAAAAAACACTTCTCAAAATAAGCTGCTTTTTGCAGCTTGGCCAAACGGGCTATAACTCTGCCCCTTTCTCTCAATTCATTTATGTATTAGTGAACTTGACATATATTTTTATTCTATAAATTGACACATGATACAAGTAAAATATAAGTGACCCTCGCATTCAACATTTTGCGGTCTACTGATTAATAAAGTGGACAAAAATTATGGGAGACCAAATTTCAACTCCCAACATAAAGGATAGGTGAGTTCTTCCTCATTTGTTTAAATTTAAGTAGACGAAATTAATCAATACCTGTACTAATGCAAAATAGAATATTGGGACACATACAAACATAATTTGAACATGATCACGCTCAACTATGCCTTATAGAAAGGACTAAGCGATCGTTGTAAATATAATCCGGTTTACAAGTCCGGAGTCGAATCCCACAGAAAACTAATGCTTAGCTACAGTTGTTCACTATCACCAAGAACACAAGCTTGAACAATTCCTAACTTATAGATATTAAGATTCTTGTGTTTAACTAACTAACTAACAAATTAATATAATAAATTAACACTAAAGATACTACTGGTTGGAGAAAAGATTAAGGAGGTCTAGAGTTATGATTTCCCCAATTGTCGGAATCCTTCCCGCTATGTCTTCTATAATTTCTCCTAAGTATTCTCTACCGATCATGAGCGCTCTGCGTGTAGTAATTCTCTCCCGAGTAATTACGACAATTTAATAGACATACTCTCCCGAGTTACGCTAGCTGGCTTTAATTACAGCTCACTTAGATCGCACCCAAGGTTTCGTTATCCCTAATCCCACCTTTAAACCCTTGGTTATTGATTCCTCACATACGTCGGGAGTGATGTTGTTCGACAACTACCTAAATATGCACTCTCTCCCTAGTAATACATACTAAATAGGCACAGCTAATTGAGGGCCTTCAATCAACCACAAGAATAATATAGTTGAACAAATAGAGAAAATACTACGGCTCAATTATATAGAAACATAACAAGAATTTATCCTACAAAAGGTTCCATCAAAACCCTAGATAACAAATTAGCTATTCATAATAGTATGTAAAACTACAATACTAAAAGTCATAACCAACAATGAAAAATAGGAAGAGGAAGGAAAAACTCGTAGAAGAATTCCCCGCCTTGCTCCTATTGTGTCTCTGCCTCCTTAGGTCGAATCTGTGTCAAAAATATGTCCAACCTTCTCAAAATACCGTTTTTCCATGTATATATACCAAGTAGGGTTCTTCTAGACGAAAAAAAACACTTTTCCCGGATTTGACTAGTGCGGCCGCGCTCGTGACCGCGCTAGTGGCTGCGCATATTGCCTAGTATTCTGCCTGACGAGCGCGGCCGCGCACTTGACGTGCACTTTTTACCTTGTTCTGTTGGGAATTTGAAAAAACGTAAAACATGAAAGTTGTAGCCCTTTGAGTTAGCTTTCCAACCATATATTGTGGAGCCTAAGTGAGGTTCTGAGCAAAAAGTTATGTGCATTTTACTAGACAGTACGCAATATGCCTACTTGATTTTTCGTTTTTTCTAACTATCATCCGTTGACCCCCGAACATGATCCCGGCTTAATTCCTTGAGCTTTTACTCGGACTTCACAGCTCTATATCACTTGAATTCATTCCATAACATCTACATAGCTCAGAAACACTCCTACAAGGCATAAAACACACAGTTAGTGCAAAACACTAGCGATTAAAGCGCAAACTCAACTAAAATGCAGTTTTAGAGTGTAATAATCGACTAAAATACGCAATTATAGCCTATCATCAGAACATCACATCGCTACTACTAAAAAGAGTTAAAAAGAATAGGTGATTTCTCGATTGCAAAGATTTATCCATGTTTACGAGCCAGCTTTCATTTAATTAAGTATAAACTCATTATCCTCTCGACTCAGCCAAGTCATTTATGTTGCAAAATTTGATAGGCATGAGTTCTGATCTGAATTAAAGAAAATGTTGAAAGGCATTTGACCTAAAAGCTCATCCTTCAAATGAAAATACAATCTTAAGTCTTTTCCCAGCTCAGCATAGTCCAAATAAGTCCCCATTGATATAATGAAAGCAACGAAAACACAAAAGAAGAATAATTCGAACTTGTGCAGAAACTGCTCTCAAGATTCTTATTAAATTTCTGTGCACATGAGACAGATTGTTAGGTATATCTTAAGAGTTCTATGGTTTTGACCCAACAAAAAGATTGTTATTCATTTACTATGTTGGTGAGCATAATTTAAAAGATTAGTCTAGTCAAAATTTTACCATAATATAAAACATATATTGTACTTTGCTACTTAATCTTTATTCCCTCTCGGATGTAATGGTCTGGGACTCGTATGTAATGTCCAAAAATCTCTTGTGTACCTCAAGCAGTCAAGCTTCGGTAAGCTGTAACGGTCGGTTCAATCTTTTTCAGCTGTGGTGTGGGGTCCACCTTATTTGTTGTCTTTTCTGGCTCCACAACCTTATATGGACTTATCTACTTTTTGAATTTATTATGGGGATTATTAGCTTTTGCTTTGACTAAAATAGGCCTACAAACTGAATTAAACTCCACCATTTACTCATTATTATAATATAATACAAAAAGAGTTATACCAAATAACACTTTATGATACAAAATACAATTACTCTCGTGTAGAGACGTGATAATTCTGTTATTCTTGCCCTTAGTTTCTTATTATACTTCTGCTTTATTTTATGTATAAATATTTGATTGTAAATAAAGTTTAAAAAAGAACTTTTAAAATTTATAGTCGTTAATATTCTATGATATTGTTGTAGTTATAAAAGTATA
The DNA here is from genome assembly GCF_001879085.1 of Nicotiana attenuata. Lineage (NCBI taxonomy): Eukaryota > Viridiplantae > Streptophyta > Magnoliopsida > Solanales > Solanaceae > Nicotiana > Nicotiana attenuata. Next base: position 52,502 of record NW_017674693.1, on the reverse strand, counting down.
TTAATGCTCAAATTTAAACTATTTCAAATTTAAAATAGCATCATTCTTTTTTAACACATAAGAGTATGTGAACGACTCTTACATCCATAGTCACATTACAAACTAATCTCATAATGTTTATGTTAATTTATCCTTTTCTAGTCTTACTTTTCATGTAATTTAATTTAAGCCCCTAGTTAATTAAACACACACTAATCTTAAGACGATATAATATTGCTCATTTCGGGTAAAAGTTGCACATTTGTCTTCAAAAAGACTTGCATAATTTAAAAGTATTCTTACATATTATTTGTTATTTCTTCTTTTAACTAGTAATAATATGAAACCTTATTCGCACTTTCAATATAGCTAATTATTGTTATAACTTTGAATAGCAATTAATTAGAGTATGATCCACAATGGATCTAATAAGTGAGTTGATTGGGATGATGATGGCTAGTGGGAAAGGAAGTATGGGTCCTGAAGCAGCATAGCTGAAACTTGGACCTTAGTTGGTCTGTTGAATACATGATGGTTGCTATGGACTTTGAGAAAAAGTGGTGTATGAGTGGTAAGAAGAAGGGAGAATGAATCAAGTAAGTTAGTGTATATACATAAATCTTACACACATGATGGCATTAAGACTTGGGAACTACAATGGGTCCTATTGTATACAGGCAACAAGTGAGAAGGTAAATAATAGAGCATTATGGTGGCATGGATAAAAACTCTTTAATTTTAATGATAGATCTTGGATTCGAGTCGTAAGAATAAAAATATCATGATAATAAATATTTTTTTCCTTTTATGAGTCATATGTGATACGAATCGGAATAGTCAGATTACAATACAGATATCAAAAACTAAGTGAGAAAGAAAGAGATAAGATAAAATTAGGGGTGTACATAAGTGGGGTTGGTCCCGGCTTTTGACAAAATCAAACAAAACCAATTATATAACTTTGATTAGTTTGGTTTTGTCAGTTTTATCGTTTTTTTTTTTTTTTTTTTTTGCAATCTTACTTTATTGGAGTTATAGAAAAGCGAAATACATAAACTTCCCCTTCAAGTTGTCCTCAACGACCAGCTAAACACCTCAAGTGAGCCTATTTTCAATTAGACCCTTTATTTATTCACAAAAGAAGATCAACTAAACATCCGACCATGTCAGCCCCCATTGCGTGAAATCCACTCTCTGGGACGCGAGTTGCCAACCTAAAATTAGGTTTTTTCTTTTTTTTTTTACTAAAATAATGTGGACCCCACTTAATTTTCACACCCCCTTCTCCTCCAATTTTCTCCTCCACAATTCAACACCCTCCTCTACCCTAAATCACCTTTGCCTCTATTGCAAAAGAACAAAAATACCAAATATATCATCACATCAAATTCAACAAATTTTTCATACCAAATTTTTCAATAAATTTCTCTTTCATCCATCCAATTATCAGACACAACAACCATTTCGACGGAAAAAATGAAGGTTGCCGGAAATTTTTAAACCATCTACCAACGAGTTAAAAAATGAAGGTTGCCGGAAATGAAGACCCTACAAATTGACTATGTATTTATATTTAGAAGTAAAATCTATGTATTTCTTTATTTTCTCTGTGGGTTTTGGCATGTTGGGATTGATCAGGTGGTTGTTTTAGGGGGGGGGGGGGTAGGTAGGTAGGGATAGTAGTTTGTTTATGAAGTCTTGTTGACGCCTTTTGTTAATTTTGGCTAAAAATTTGAACTTCATAGTCATATGAAGTCTTCTGCTTTAAATTTTGCTGATTAATATTTATTTAGTGTGCTTATTATTGAGCTTGTGTTTGGATTTTTGAAGCATGCAATGTATTAGTATAACAGATAGACAACTGAATTTTGAGGGAAATATTTGGTAATTAATAGTACTAACTCTGATGATAGACGGGTAGAAAAAAGAACAGAGCCTGATAATGAGGTATGTTGGTTTGGAAGAAGAAGATGAAGTTGGAGGGGGGGGGGGGGAAGAACGCTGGAAAATGGTTGTTTCTTCTTTAAATTCATTTTCATTTTTTTGGTTAATTTGTATTAAGTTTTAATTACGAATTACACGTGTCGTTCATTGACTGACTCATTTGGAAAGTGTAACTCACGCATCTGGTATGCTGCACTGGGGGTGTCTATTTGATTTACTTAACAGTCACTTGAAGTGTCTAGCTGGAAATGGTCTCAGTTGAGGTGTTCAGTTGATCGTTGAGGACAACTTGAAGGGGCGCTTTATGTATTTACTAGATCTAGAAAAAGTCTTTGACAAGATGGAATGGGGCTTCATTAAAGAAACATTACACTTCGTTAATTTCCCTCATAAAATCATCTCTATAGTTATGTCTTGCATCACAACAACCTATATTTCAATTCTTATCAATGGTCACCCTTCACCTTTCTTCTATCCATCGAGGGGAATCAGACAAGGTGATCCGTTATCCCCTTACCTTTTCATTTTATGCATGAAAAGACTCTCACGACAAATACACCAATTGGTGGATTACCAACAATGGAAACCAATCAAAATATCCAACAAAGGACCTCAATTCTCCCACCTACTGTTTGCAGATGATATCACTTTGACCTCCAAACTAACAACATTCAGTGTCCACATGATTATTGATACACTATCACTTTTTATACAAAAATCAGGACAAAGTATCAATTTCACAAAATCCAAAATTTATTTCTCCACAAATACCACACCGGTCGACAAATCCTTTGTTATTACATCTTTTAACATGAGGAATGGTATCCTTTTTGGTAAATACCTAGGATTCCCATTGTTTGTTAATAAACCAACATCCCGTGATTTTCAATACATCCTAGACAACTTCAAAGCTAAGTTGTCAGGATGGAAAACTAATATGCTTTCAGTGGCGGGACGTACTACCTTAATAAAATCTACCTAGAACTCACTACCAAACCACGTAATGCAATACATTAAGATTCCTTCATAAGTTATTCTAAGAATGAATCGATATCAAAGAAACTTTCAATAGGGTACTACTGAACACAAAAAGAAAATTCACCTGATTAATTGGTCAGTAGTTCAAAGACCTAAGCACCAAGGTGGATTAGGTATTCAAAATCTAACTACTAAAAATAATGCCTTACTAGGTAACCTAGCTTGGCGTCTGTATAAAAACCCTAACACACTATGGGCATCTCTACAACTGAATAAGTATAAAAACAGTACCAAAAGTATCTACCACATCCCTTACATGAAAAAATATACAATTAGGATGGAAACTTTGCCAACTAGGTTTAGTATGGAATATTGCAAGGGAACGCATATCAACATTTGGAATGAGCCATGGCTTGGACCTAATGTTACCCTTCGAAATTCTATGCAGGGACCACTAAACTCTATTGATTGCATAACACACTCAGTCACCACATCATTAACACAAAATTGAAACAAACTCATTATCCTTTGTATTTCCGGAACACATCCTTCATTGATTAATCAAATCCATATCCCCGCTTTAACTAACCCCCGCGTTTTTTATCAGATCTTTTGGGGGCTCATTCCAAATGGCCAATTCACTGTTAAATCACTATATCATATGCTACAAGTACCAAAATCAACCTACGAACATGATTGGCTTTGGAAAATAAAATTACCTCCAAAAATAATACATTTCTTTTGGTTAGTCTCACACTAAAGATTAGCCACAGCTTCTTACCTACACCATACAAATGTCATTCAATCCAATACGTGCAATCTTTGTCTTCACACCGCAGAAATAATTAATCACCTACTATTTCAATGCCCTATAACGACCAATATTTGGTCTCAATTGAGAATTGACACTGCTTTACATACTTGTGATATACAACTCCTAGCACCCATCTAAATCATACACCATTTAATCATTAGCACTAACAGCCTCCCTTTCAACTTGCCATCACGCATTCTTATACCACACATAGTATGGCATATTTGGAAGCTAAGGAATCACTACCTTTTTGATAGGAACTCACACCCACCTCCTTCAACACAATATTTGATAACACAAGCAGTCGAATATCATTACCTTATTCAACAAAATGCACAACCACAATCATGCACACACATATATGTCAAATGGCATCCACCACCTTTAGGTAAAATTAAAGTAAATATTGATGGAGCAGCCATAACCAATACATCTAATAATGGTATAGGAGAGGAGTATTCCGCAATACAATGGGACAGTGTTTACTAGGCTTCATGGGTGAACGATCTATAGGTAACTCCACCTATATGGAATTAAATGCATTATTACAGGGTTTGCAACTAGCATGGCTTCATCAACTCATTTCACTGGAAGTGAACGTGGATTCTACTGAGGTAATATCAATGCTTAACAACGAAAATTTGCACTACTCATTCACTTTAATGGAATGCAGGTACTTAATCCAACAGCTGGGTAATCCTCCGATTATCCACACATACAGGGAGCAAAACTACGTTGCACATACTCTCGCTCAAAATGGTTCATCTGCCAATGCCAGTGACTACACAACAATCTTCACCCAGGCACCAACCTTTTTGCTACCACACCTTTTGGCTGATCAGCAAGGCACTGTCTACCCAAGATTGGTAAAAACTACATGCACAACAAACTTGTCCTACAACCCCACCTTTTTGGAATGTGATCACTCCAACGATCAACTTTTTGGTTACAGTTTTGTAATGTATCGCAACGAGCTCCTTGTAATGATACAATTTAAATCAATATAATATCGTTTGTTAACCAAAAAAACACACTGTCAAGTGTTAGTTTGTGTCACTCAAAAACTGTACATTTGTTTTCGAACAATTACTATTCAAGAACAACTTGAAAACAAAGAGATGATGTTGTAGAATAAGTCTTTTTCCTTTGAAATATTGATTAACTAAAACTAGTATGACTTGCAAATAAATTTTAAGAAAAAGAGTCTGTTTTTTGGGTACATAAATAATGAAGAGAAGTATTGTATCTAGGATGAAATAATGAAAAGAACAAATATATGAGATCCTATACAAACCTAAAGATGTACCAAAATATACAAACATTGCAAGCAGTTGTCCCAACAGAGAAAAAGGGTCAACAAATTAATCATAAGCAATTGCTAAAGACACACACAATCATCCAAAGAATTGATGACTGGAGATTTTACAGTGTGGTCAAATATTTGTATCCTCTTATGGGAGGTAATACTTAATAAAATTATAAAAATATATTTATTTTTATTTATATTAAATAATTTTTTATTTTAATTTGTACTATCACTTTCTTATCAAATGTTGTTGAAATGTGTCAAATATTTTGGTCTTTTATGTTTATATGTCAAGAGCCATTAAACTCTTATATATTCTTCGAATTAAAAATGATATTTTATCGGTAATTTATAAAATTAAATAGAACATATCATTATGTAGTTTTCAATTAATTTTTATACTTGATTATTAAAATGCAGTTAAGCTTGAAAACGCACATCAATGAAAAATTATTTTAGACTAAAAAATTAACTATCATGTGCTACTACAAAAAAATTCTATAAAAAATATTTAATTGATCCTATGTTTGTCAATTTGTTCGATTCTTACAAAACATAAATTAATTTATTAAAAAAATTTCTATAAGGCGAAATACATAAAGCGCCCCTTCAAGTTGTCCTCAACGATCAACTGAACACCTCGACCATTTCTAGCTAGACACTTCAAGTGACTGTTAAGTAAATCAAATAGACACCCCAGTGCAGCATACCAGATACGTGAGTTACACTTGCCAAATGAGCCAATCAATGAACGACACGTGTAATTCGTAATTAAAACTTAATACAAATTAACCAAAAAAATGAAAATGAATTTAAAGAAGAAACAACCATTTTCCAGCGTTCTCCCCCCCCCCTCCCCCCCCTTCCAACTTCATCTTCTTCTTCCAAACCAACATACCTCATTATTAGGCTCTGTTCTTTTTGCTACCCGTCTATCATCAGAGTTAGTACTATTAATTATCAAATATTTTCCTCAAAATTCAGTTGACTATCTGTTATACTAATGTATTGCACGCTTCAAAAATCCAAACACAAGCTCAACAATAAGCACACTAAAAAAATATTAATCAGCAGAATTTAAAGCAGAAAACTTCATATGACTGTGAAGTTCAAATTTTTAGCCAAAATTAACAAAAGGCGTCAATAAGACTTCATAAACAAACTACCATCCCTACCTACCCCCCCCCCCCCAAAATAACCACCTGAACAATCCCAACATGCCAAAACCCACAGAGAAAATAAAGAAATACATAGATTTTACTTCTAAATATAAATACATAGTCAATTTGTAGGATCTTCATTTCCGGCAACCTTCATTTTTTAACCCGTTGGTAGATGGGTTAAAAATTTCCGGCAACCTTCATTTTTTCCATCGAAATGGTTGTTGTGTCTGATAATCGGATGGATGAAAGAGAAATTTGTTGAAAATTTGGTATGAAAAATTTGTTGAATTTGATGTGATGATATATTTGGTAATTTTGTTCTTTTGTAATGGAGGCAAAGGTGATTTAGGGTAGAGGATGGTGTTGAAGGGTGGAGGAGAGAATTGGAGGAGAAAGGGGTGTGAAAATTAAGTGGGGTCCACATTATTTTAGTAAAAAAAAAACCTAATTTTAGGTTGGCAACTCGCGTCCCAGAGAGTGAATTTCACGCAATGGGGGCTGACATGGTCGGGTATTTAGTTGATCTTCTTTTGTGAATAAATAAAGGGTCTAATTGAAAATAGGCTCACTTGAGGTGTTCAGCTGGTCGTTGAGGACAACTTGAAGGGGCCGTTTATGTATTTCGCCTTAATCGAAAAATGTGCTACTTTACCTCTCTTCTTTCGAAAGTAGTGCAGAATTTCTTGAACGATTATGGCATTGCCTGTCGCTCTACGCCCTTTTAAGAAGGCAGATTGTCTGGACTAATTCTTTTATTTATGAAAGGTTTAATACGATTTACAATTATTTTAGTAATTATTTTATAGATAGTATTGCAAAGCCAGATTGGGCCATATTGAGTGATCATTGAAGGGGTTTTGACCTTAGGGATGAGGCATAGATAAGTTGTATTAATTTGAGTTGGTATTTGGCAAGAGGTAAAGACCTCATTACAGAAGGAGGCTACTGATTGTCCAATTTGTGGCCAATATGTTTGATAGAAAAATGAGTGTAATCCATCAGGCCCTGGTGCTTTAAGGGGTTGGAACGAATGAATAGTATGATGTATTTCCTGAGTGGTTAATGGGCGTACTAAGATTGTATGATCCATGGCAGTGAGTGTATGATAGTTATTTGTAGGCTAGTTAATGAAGGAGTGAGTGTGGATAGTGGAAATAAAGAGTTGTAATAGTTAGTTATTAAAGAATTTACTAGTGGTTGTTCCGTAATCCAGTTACCTCCTAGATCCTTAAGAGTTGTGATCCTATTCCCCCTCCTCCTTTGGAGTGTTGTGAGATGGAAGAACTTAGTATTGGCATCTCCTTGTAGAAGCCAATTAATTCTGGATTTTAATCGCCAAAAATCCTCTTCCATCCTAAGCAGCTGATTAAATTGCTCTATGAGATCTTTTTCTAATATTTGGAGGAAATGGCTAGTGGGGTAACTAGGTGAGGATTGAAGACCGTTAAGACGAGCCAGTATGTTTTTTTTGTTTTTTAAAAATGTTTCCAAAAGTGGTTTGATTCCAATTTTGAACATCTTCAGTAAAATCATCAATTGCTGTCAATAAGTGTTTATTAGGAGTCCAGTTGTTTGTAATAAGAGTAGGGAAGGACGGGTGGGATATTGTTTCAAATCGAAATATTTTTTTACGAGGAAATTTGTGTTTTAATTGAATAAGTAACGGACAGTGGTCCGAATGAGTTCGTGGAAGGTGTTGGACATTTGCTTCAGAAAATAGATTGAGCCATTCATAATTACAAACAAATCTATCTAAGCGTTCCAAAATTCTATTAGCAAGGCATCTTTTGTTTGTCCATGTATATCTACTCCCCCTAAAGCCTAAATCTAATAAATTACAATAGTCTAGACATTAGATGAAATGGTCACATCTTCAATTATTGATATGATTACCTCCATATTTTTCATTTGCATGTGTTATTTCATTAAAATCACCCCCGATTAACCAAGGCATATGAATATTGTCATGCATTGTCATAAAGAATATCATGCATGCAAGTCATTTTTAGCATATATAACCGAAAATAACCAAGTATTAGGGTTAGGAGGTACCTGGACAATAGAGTGTATGGCTTCTGGAGTAACTTCTATTTAGTCCAGCTTTAGCATTTCCTCATGCCATAGTTTTGCGATACCACCTGAGTGCCCTTGTGCTGGTGCTTGTGCCATGTTTGTAAACCCAAATTCTTCCTTCAAATGAGCATGGTGATAGGTTTTGCTTAACCTTATGCTTCTTGGGTTTTGATGATTTAACAAACTTATTGTAGAGAACCAGATAGAGAACCTGCTCTGCTTCATACACATCCCATATGAACTGATCGAAGCTTGAACATCAGCAATTGGATGGACGACCACATGGAGGAACACAACCGGGACCCGATGACCTTGTCCATTAGGGTTATCCGACAAAAGGACAAGTCAGTGACTGTACACATTCAAGTAAAGAGAAACACAACATGGATCTGCTCCCTTGGGGTTCTCTGACAAAAGTACAGCTCAAAGTGCACAACTGGAATGTAGCAGAAGAAGGCCATCAAGCAACTGTTACAGAAGAGGAACATAACCAGGACCTGGTTCGTTGGTACGTCCTGACAGAAGTATTAGACCTGGTTCACTGGTATGTCCTAACAGAAGCACAACGTCCAGCTGGAACGCACCTGTCTAGAAGTGGCTGTGCAGACAGTGCATCAGTCACTTCCCACTGACAAAAAGTACACCAAGAGTTGACACCACTATCTATTGTGATATCCTTTGTGATAAAATAACCTGGTGCATGACACACCAACTTGTGCATTTCAGTGATACTCTCTCAAGAAAAAGAAACATCCATCCAGTATTGAAATCACCGGTATGTCAAGAACAAGAAGACAACTCCACTAAGGATCAGTTTCTAAATGAAGTCTTATGTATATCCATAGTTGAGTTGTAATCTTGTTATTTGCTTTACATTGTAATTCCTACTTCGCTTTCTTAGAAGCACTGTTTTAGGAACAAACCAAATCTGTAAACTATTGAGTTTGCGTTGTGACTAGGAGTAGTCATAAGTTGAATCCTCTGTAACTAGGAGAGTTAGAGAGTGGCTTGTGGTGGTGCATCACAAGTTAGTTTGAAGTCTTTGCAAAAGGGAGTTTGCAAAGTGGCTTGTAATAGGTAGATTACAAGTTAGTTGAGTTTAAAGCCTACTGGTTTAGGTCGTGGTTTTCTAATCAAGGTGTGTGGGATTTTTCCACGTAGAAAAACCTCTGGCCTCCTTTACATTCAGTCTTTACTGCTTTCACGTATCAATCTCATAGAGGACCAGGTACTCTATTGTTTGGTGGACCCATATAAGCTATCAATTGGTATCAGAGCAGGTTTCTCCTATCAGTCTAACACCTAGGAGGAATCCTCAATGGCTACTCCACCAAGCTTTGAAGAAGGACAATCAACCTACAGACCTCCCAGATTCAATGGACAATATTACGGCTGGTGGAAGACCAGGATGCATGATTTCATTATGGTAGAAGATTCAGAGTTGTGGGACATTATATGTGATGGTCCACATGTTCCCATGAAAAAGATTGAAGAAACAGGGAAAATGGTACCCAAAGGAAGAAGAGAGTACAACAACGTTGACGGAAAAGCTGTAGAAAAGAACTACCGTGCCAAGAAAATCTTGATGTGTGGTATAGGACCTGATGAGTACAACAAAGTCTCAGCTTATGAAACTGCCAAAGAAATATGGGAGGCGTTGCAAACCGCACATGAAGGAACCACCCAAGTCAAGCAATCCAAAATTGACAAGCTCACCACTGAGTATGAGCTCTTCAGGATGAAGGATGATGAATCTATACAAGACATGCATACAGATTCACCTCCATCATAAATGAGCTACACTCGCTTGGAGATGTCATTCCCAGAAACAAGCTCGTCAGAAAAATTCTTAGTGTTCTACCTGGATCTTGGGAGAGTAAGGTGAATGCCATCACGGAAGCTAAAGATCTACAGACTCTGACCATGGATGAGCTGATTCGTAATTTGAAAACGTACGAGATGAAGAGAAAGAAGGACAATGAACGAAGAGAGCCTAAGAAAGAAAAGAACCTGGTGCTTAAAGCTGAAAGGAGTGATTCCGGTGATAAAGATAGTGACATGGCCTATCTTACTAAAAGGTTTCAAAAAATGATTCGAAGAAATGGTGGTGTACCAATGTGGGGCAGCTCAAGCAAAACTAGGAACAATGATCTTTGCCGCGGATGTGGAAAGTCAGGGCATTTCGTCAAAGACTGCCCACTTGCGAAACAGGAGCAGTACAAGCAGAATCCTGACAAGGCAGGAAAAAGGACCTGGTTCCCGAGAAAAGATTCAATCGAAAAAGTGCTGCAGACAATATCGCTAAGCAGGCCCTTGCTGCTTGGGGAGACTCCTCAAGTGAATCCGAAAGGGAATCAGATGCAGAAAACAATTCCCTGCTGGCAGTAGAAACCAAAGCGACAAAGTACGACTCACTATTCGCGCTGATGGCTTAGTCAGATGATGAAGAAGATGAAGATGATGAGGTAAGCCTTCGGGATGTTCAGAGAAATCTGAAATCCTACTCTTCCAAGAAGTTAAGGTCTTTATCAAATGTCTTAATTGATGCCTATTATAGTCTTATAAACGATAAGGAGACCCTCACAATAGAACTAGGAGAGGCAGAGCAATCTAGAGATGATCTAGTAGTATGTGTAGTAGATCGAGATGAGACCATAGCCAATCTTGAACTAGAGAAGGAGGCCCTGAATGAAAAAATAACTAGAGTGGAGAATGAAAGAGACGATCTGTTGGTGGTAGTTGTTGATCTAAAGGAAACAATAGAAGATCTTAGCAGTAAGAAACACTCTTTAGAAGAAAAGATCGCCTCTATTGAAGAGGAAAGGGATGACCTTCTTGTGATATGTGCTGATCTAGAGGAAACCAGTGAGGGACCTAATAGAGAACATAGGAGTGTAAATCTTGAGAAAGGGAAGGGAGTAGCTAGTGAGTTGCACATCTTGCTAGAAAAGGAGTTGAATGTCGTAAAAACTAGTCTTTGCAAAGAACTCGAGAGGAATCACCAACTCCAAATTGAGTTGGAGAAAGTGAGAAATGATCTTGAGAAATCCTTAAAGTGGACCTGGTCCTCAGATGCTGTTACTGCTATGTATCTCAACAATGGTGGGAATAAGCAGGGCATCGGGTTTAAAAGGGAGAAAACTCCCTACAACCCACACAACAAGTATGTCACTGTACCTGACAACTGGCTGTGTACCCACTGTGGAAACAATGGGCATTTTAAAGAAAACTGCCAGGCCAGGTTTAAGTCAGTTCAGAAGAACAAAGCATTCACGAATAGAGTGACTACTAGCACAGGACTAGGTACCACTCGCAAAAAGCGGATGCTTCCTGCATGGACCAGAAAACCTCTCATTCACCATTTTTATAGTAACAAGGGACCCAAACTAGTTTGGGTTCCTAAATCTAACCCTTGATGTGTATGTGCAGGGAGCAGTGAGAGGAAGCAGAACATGATGGACTATGGACAGTAAAATGCCTAAAAGCATGCAGTCGAAAACTTCATGAAATTCTTCTCACTGAAAGCCCTACAGGAAGAGAATGTATCCTTGAGAAGAAAGTAAAGGGTACATTCTCAGAAAATGAAAAAGCAGAAGTGTTCCCTTGGAACTTGAATTCCTACCGAAGAACAGGTGCTGAACCAGGTCCTTCCTCAAAGCAAAACTCGCCAGGAACCACCAATTGGAGGAAAGTGCCTTGCTCCAGAAAACAGGAAGAATCAGCTTGGGAAGTACAATGAAAACAGATGAGAGAAGGAATACTCCTGAGAAACAATCCACAAAACAAGGTCACTCTCTCTCTCTCTGTCAAGAAAGAAACTGTGAAGATTAATGTGATGGACCAATCCTGTCTCCGGGAAATGCCTGAGGTTTCAAAATCAGGAAGATGATAAAGTGAGCAAGGTGTAAAAGACTGGCGAGAGACATCGCACCATCATAAAAAACCTGGTCCATTACTGGCTATCTATGAAGCTGAAGGAAGAAGCGAAGATGTAGCTCTAGGCACTACGGAAACAGCAGAACAGATAGCATGGGAAGTCAAGTAAACCACCATATTTCTCATCTCAACCAACTTCTGCCTCAAATTGGAATACCAAAGTGTATCTGTGATGATTCATGCCTCTTCTTCTGGGAGACAAGAAAGTAAAATGAAATGACCACACAACAACTGGAACGGAGAGATCTTCCGTTGAGGATCTGTATGAAGGAGGGAATACTGTTCTATGGAAACCACACCAAATTCCAGACCTCGGCAACAAAGCTTCAAGAAGTGAACATTCCAGAGAAATCAAAGAGAAGATGGAGTCACAGGAACCCAATGAAGAACCTGATCATCAATTTGCTGGTTGTGTAAGAGACTGTTACACCCCGTGTTTTCGTATGCAAGAGTACATCATAAGCCAATTAATGTAAGCTCAGAAAGGGAATCATCTTTTAAAAGTTTACAAAGTTAGTTCATCATGTTAACGTGGAGGTTACAAATATTTAAGATCATAGTACCAAGTAGCAAGAGGGTTTGAAGGCTTAGAAGCTAAACGAATTGAAGAAAATAAGTTTCGTCGAAAGTCGACAAGTTGGAATGTTTTACCATGTACTTTTGGGGTGATACTAGGGTTATTAACATTATAAGGAGATTATATTATGAGTTATTTTAGTCATACGATAGTTGGTGTTATGTTTTAAAGTCAAGCGAGTTGTGGAACAAAAGTTGGAAAAAGGTCATCACAAGTTCCATTCATAAATGTGCTGAAAATTAGGTCAAATGTAACTGAGTTCTTCTCCCAATATACTTGGAATTAGGGGATGATCTACCTATATCTATGAGTCTAGTTTCTAATTCAATAAACCGTTTGTCAATACGATATTGGAGTAGAGAGATATTTGCATTTTCGCGAGACAGCGCAGACTGGTAGGTGACAAGTAGGTGCATCACCTACTTGCCAAAAGGAGAGGTCTCAATTAAACCTCCTAAAGTCGGCCAAGAGGGGAAATTTAAAGGATTATAAACTCAATTATTTCACCCATCTTCCAAACTTTGAAAACCTAATTGAACCCCCTGCAACTCCTCCCCAAAAATCTCACACAAACCCTAGGGTATTTCGGGTGTTACGACGTGATTCTAGTGCTGAAAAGTCCGGACAGCTTGCTAGTTTCTCTTTCTCCTTCTTGTAGCCGTGTTGAGGAACCGATTTTTGATGAAGAAGGACCAGGTTTCGTGGTTTATACTCAGTAAAAGGTAAGGTTATGCTTGTCCTTCCATTATCTATGCATTTGCGAGTTGTAACTCGATCGTAAAGAATAGACCTAGCGAGATTCGAAAGAGTGGTATGTTGTTTGTTCTTGTGTCATGGTTGGCTGGTTGTGAACTTATTTTTAAGTTAAATTCATGGCTGGTTTATTGGATAAGAGGTGTAATGATGTACTTTTGGTTGTATTTCTCAATTTGAAAGAAAAGACAAGTCGAAACGTGTTTAAGTAAACCGAAAAATTATGTTTGAGTTGATGAACTTGTGGGACTGTTTTTGGGCTGTTTCGTGTTGGTATTGGGTTGTCTCTTTTACTAGTGTTTTTATGGAGTTGAGAGGAGGAAGGGTGTGGAGAAACACCACATAATGGCAAGGTTGTTTGTTGGTCGTTCGTCGTAACATTTTCCGATTGTTTGACACTATTATTGTTGTCGTGTTGTGTATGAAGTGATAGGGGTATGTTGGGCTGTTTGGTGATTGTTTTGACTTGTGTGAAATCATATATAGGGGAGGTGCTGTCCATTTCATTGTAAAATAGATTGTGGTCGATACATAATAGTTACGATGCTTAAACGATAATGAGAGTGTCATTTCTCTTATTGTAGACTAAGGAGCCGTGAAATTGCATAGCTTGAGGTTGGGCAGTACATATACAAGGTATGTGAGGCTATCCCTTTCCTTCTTATGCATGAATTCGATTGTACATAATGCTATGAACGAGCTTCCAAATGTACTCTACTCCTAGAAGCTAACAGTACTTACATTGTTTCCCTTCTTATGGAACAATTGATGTTGAGGTTGCTTCTCTTATTCTTATGTTATCAATGTTGTTGATACTTCCTGATTCTTATAAGATTCTTGATGAAGAGTTATTCCTAATAACATGTACGGAGAATATCGACCTTACGTCACTCCGAAAGGTTCAGAATATGATTCCAATGAGTCCTACATGCATTATATATTTATATATATCTATTTTACTCTACCGAGCTGCGCTATAGTCGTCCGGGTACGGCACCTATTGTGCAACCACTGATCAGTTGGGTTTACCGAGATCCACGTGGCCGGGTACGATTCTACCGAGCCTTATGATGGCCGGGTACGTTTTTACCGAGTCCTCTTTGAGGCCGGGTACGATATGATGATGATGATGCCCACAGAGGCGAAATGTTTTTTTTAAAAAGTTTATGTATATATATGTATTATGCATTTCATGTCAGTAGCCCCCAGAGGCACTCAGATGTTACAGGTTGTATCTCCTCTATCTCTCTTTACATTATTGTTCTTATTTATGTTTTCCTGCCTTACATACTCGCTACTTTATTCGTACTGACGTCCCTTTTGCATGGGGACGCTGCTTTCATGTCCGCAGGTCCCGGTAGACAGGTTGACATTCCTCCAAGTAGGCTATCAGTTCAGCGGAAGGTGTTGGTGCACTCCACTTCCTTCGGAGTTGCCTATTTGGTCAGTATGCTTTGGATATGTATTGATTGGTATGGCGGGGCCCTGTCCCGACCTTTATGATATTAGGTACTCTTATAGGCTTGTAGACAGATGTCAGGTGTATGGATACTTGTATGGCATTTTCGGCTTATGTTTTGAATTTACAAATGGTCATGTCGGCCTTATAGGCCCGTATGTCACAGGTATAAGTTTGCATATTATGGTGGGTCGTCATATGTTGAGTATTCCCCTATGTTTCATTCTTGTTATCTCATGACGAGTTTTCTAGCTCATTTACCATGATAGTATGATAAGAAAGATATGTTATGTTGGCACTCGGTTGAGTAAGGCACCGGGTGCTCGTCGCGGTCCATCCGGTTTGGGTCGTGACAGAGACCATCAGGTAAGGGCAGCTAAAGTATTTTCTAACCAAGCCTAACTCACATCGATACCGTTATAGGTAAACACGCATAACGATCATAGAAGCTAAAGGTGGAGTTATCAACTTCAAAAAGGGGGGAGCCGTGAAATCCTGTTCAAAATGACTGATCCATCATCAGGTTCTCGTCACTCAGGTTTGTGGTAATAAGCTTAATTTTTGCATGCACTCTCAAAACAAAAAAAATATATGTAATAATTGCCCTGTAATTTAGCTGCCACATCATCAAACTTTTCAAGGTCTGTCCGTCATGTCTTGTCCGTCAAATCCTTTCACCTCTTTCCCACAAACCTGCCGTCGTCTCTAGGACTATTCAGAACCTGTTTCTGTCTTCACTCATCATTAGCTTCTTCTCAAATAAATCTTCCCTCCTAAGACAAGTCATGAACCTTCTTCTTCGTTGTACAGCTAGAATTCACTTTTCATCTCTTACCTTCTCCAAGCTACCTGTCTGGAAGGTATTTTTGAAATGACGATCGAACAATCGTCTCAGTCTACCACCTCGAACACCGTCCCTATTTCATTGCCTTCATTGAAACCAAGTTCAGATCATTACTATCTCTCGCACTCTAATACTCTACACACTTCTGATCTCTTCTCCACTCCTACTGTCTCCCCTTTTCTGCTAAACCCTGCCTACCATTATTTTGAGAACTCTATGTCCAGTCAATCCCATGACTTTTCAAAAGAACATACAGAAGGTCTCACTTCTCTGGTTTCAGGAGCCCATGAGGATGACCCTGACCAGTATATAAACTCCTCTATGTTGGACACTGTGACTCTCAAAGAGTCACCTGAAGAAGAAGCAGCTCACAACATATTGGCCATAGTTGCTGAAAGTCTGACGAATGAGGAAGTTTATTTCTCGTCTGAGTGTCAGAGGGAAGATATCTCAGTTTTAGAAAATGCAAGAACTGCGGAACTCTTGGAATCCCTGACTCGTGAAATGTTCCCAGAAAAATCTTCAGGTGAACCCGTTCCTCCTCCAAGCAAACCCACTTCTGTACCCCTCATTCATTCCAAGATCATGGGATCTTCCTCAAAATCTCTCACAATTAGGCCTCTACAGCAAGAAAGCTTCGAATCTTCACTTCAGAAAAGCAAAAAGAGTGTCAAGCCAAGAAAAAGGAGAAAAATGAATCCAAAGGATTTTATCAAAAGTGGGTTAGTAAACCAAGCAGACACAGATGCTTCCAAGGAACCTGGTTCCATAGAGCAACAATCCATGGAAAGGGGACTCGCTGAAATTGTTGAGAAACAGAAAGGGCCATCTGTGATGTATAGGAGCAAGTCGAAGTGTAGTAAAATTGAGCTGGCTACGTCTGAAGACAATAATGTGAGAATAGCAAGCTGGAAAGGAAATTTTGATGAAGGTTGTAGCAATCAAAA